>NW_027459236.1:0-35000 GCF_050624435.1 Tenrec ecaudatus
GAAGTCTCTTTGAAGACTCAGATGTACCTGGCCCAAATTATGAGGTTTCCAATTGTCTCATGTGCATGTCAAAGTCGGACAATGAATGAAAAGGATGAAAGATCAAACGATGTACCTGAATTATGGTACTGGAGAATAATTTGATGGTAGGATGGACCACCAGAAGAACAAACAATTGTATATTGAATGATGTGCAATGCTTAATAGAAAGAAGGGAGGAGGTGATTACTTCATCTCAAGTACTTCGGACATTTGTTAGGAAAATCAGAACTTGGATAAGGACCTAATGCTTTATGAAACATAAGGTTATTAAAAAAGGTAACCTTTAACAAGCTAGATTGGCACAGTAACTGCAAAAAAGGCCTCATACATCACAACTGTGAGAATGAAGCAAGACCTACGCTTCATTCTGCTTTCTCTAGTGTTGCTGTGGGTCCAAATTTATTTGATAGGACTTAAAACAGCAAAATGCAAGGTCAATGACAAACATTGAACTCAATGCAGAGTAAGTGAAGGCATTCACCTTTCAAATTGGAATCAGATAAGGCTATCATTAAATACCAATCTTAATTCGTATTGTGCTGAAACTGTGGTAGTTAAATAATCTGGTGTTAGCTTGAGAATATTGAAAGTGAAGGGGTGGAATTTAGCCTGTCAATCGGGTCACAGCTTGATGACCTCATTTGGTAATGCTATGGAAATAAATAGCTTGCTGGAGGAGGGATACACACTCACTCTAGTTGTGGGATACAAAATGCCCCCCAGCTTTGTCTCACACAAATTTCTGACAAACAGAGGTTATTTGAAAGCTCATGGTGGGAGGTCAGATGCTTAGACATATTCCTCCTGCAGGCATCTGTTCCACTCTAGGTGGGGTACCCACCCAACTGTTAATGGTTTCCATGGAGAGCCAGGAAACAGGTCAAACCTGCTTGGTGACATACAAAGTTAGGCTGCCATCCTGAATCTAGGATCCACCCATCTTATCACATGTAAACCCTTAATCCCTCCTCTTCCTATAGTGTATGTACCCCTATATCACCCCCCCCTACCACTACTGTATTACCTATACCACAACCCTTTTCTCTGATGTATGTCTTTACCTGTAATTCGGGGGCTTACATGCCCCACCCAAAAGAAGATATATAAGCCTGGGTTAACAATATAAAGCCCTCTCCCCTCACTCTCCCTGGCTCTCAGCTCTCCCTTCATCTCCCTCCATCCTTGCTCCCCTGTTCCCTTTCCCATTGTCCTCCTTCCTCTCCTCCTCTCTCCTGCCCTCCTGTCTCCCATCTCCACGTGGACCACCAAGTGGGGCTGAGGTGAGCATGCTACCAGGAAATGTGTCTGACTCCATTATTTCAATCTCTCTTCTAATCTCTCCGTATTCTCTAGGACTTTATTATAATCTTTATATATCTCAACTGTACTATTGTGCCTATCAAACCTGCAATTAGTTGTGGGAGGCTGACCTTTACCTCACACTCCCTGTGACACGTTCCTGCTGATAAGACACATGGAGCTACACTAGATTCCTGCAGCTGGAGGATCCTGTAGAGACCCCTGCCAGCATTGAGAGTTTCCATTGCCTCTGGATCCACAAGTCTTTCCACCTACTGGCCTGCGATCTTCCTGTATCCAGGGTCATTGCATGTGCTGCATGAGTCTGAAGCGGTATTTTTAGATTGGTATTGGACATATGGGTTAATATAGGACGTATGGACTTGGATAGGATGTTTTCTCAATATACAATTGCTCTTTTATATAAAGGTCTTTCTTAAACAGATTTGAGTGTCTATGAGTTTGTTTCTCTAGTCCACCCTGACTAACACAAACTTTGAACAATAGCTATCAGTCAACAAATGAAAACCAAATGCATCCTAAATGGCAACAAAGAGGTAAAACTCTCTATAATTGCTGATGACAACTCTCTGTAATTGCTGATGATTTTCTAAACATAGAAAATCCAAAAGCCCTAGAAGAAAATTGTTGAAAGCTCTGAAAAGGAAATCAGAAAATAATATCATTTACAATAGCTACCTAAAAGATAAAATAAATGGAATAAACCTAAGAGAACCAAAGTCTTGTAGAAAGAAATCTATAAGAAAAACACTACTCCAAGTTACCAAAAGAAATGCAAATAATGAGACTAATGGACCATGTTCATGAAGCAGAAGGCTCAGCTTTGTGAAAATAACACACTCTAAGCAATCTATAATTATAATGCAATTACCATTATAATTAACTTCTGACCAAGACCCCAGTGTCTATCTTCAAGGACATGGAAATTACTGACCATATTTTAAAAGAAATGGGAGGGGATGAGTCACTCAGGGTTCAGTGTAGCAACAATGAAAATCAAAACCTTCCTCTAGTGCTTGAACGCTTCCTCCCCTCAATTCTCATGATCCCAATTCTGCCTTGGGGACCTGGTTAGACCAGAGGATGCACAGCGGTGCAGTAAGGATCTGGAAACAGGGAATCTAGGACGGATGAACCCCTTAGGACCAGCGGTGAGAGTGGCGACACCTGGAGGGAAGGGGGTATAGAAAGGGAGAACCGATCTAGGGGATCTACATGTAACCTCCTCTCTGGGTGATGGGAAACGGGAAGGAAGGTGAGGGACAGTGTAAGATAAGATAAAATAATAATTTATAAACTATTAAGGGTTCATGGGGGAGGGGGGAGAAAAGAGGGAGGGGTAGGGGAAAAAGGAAAATGAGATGATTCCAGGAACCCAAGTGGAAGGCGAATTTTGAGAATGATGAGGGCAATGAATGTATAAGGATGCTTTACTCAATTGATGTATGTATGGATTGTGATAAGAGTTGTATGAGCCCCAATGAAATGATTTATTAAAAATTACTCTTCAACTTAAAAAAATGAAACAAATCCATCATAAAAAGGCCAAAACTACACAGACACTCCATACCTAGGAGATCCAGTGGTGTTGTAGATTACAAAATAGACTACTATTTGCAAGTTCTGCAGTTCAAGACCATCATCTAATCCTCAGGAGAAAGACAAAGCTTTCTGATCATGGACGGTTTTACAGTCTCAGAAATCCAAAGGGGCAATGATGGATGGTTTGTCCTGTACAGTTTCTATGAATCTTAATTGATTCAACAGCAGTTAAGTTGGGTGTTTGGGGGTGGGGGGACAATCCCTATAACTGCACCTGAGATTGACCTATGGGAAAAAGGACAATCACAGTTTAAGTGGATCATCGCTAGACTTGTCTCTGAGTCCCTAAGACAGTCTTCTCTGGAAATGTCCACCTGGAAAAAAAATCACTCACTTGTGTCTCAGGTATTCTGGATGTGAATTAGCTAGTTTCTAGAGAATATACTAGAACAGATTGATCCAGATATAAAGCCAAGGGTCACACAGCAGAATATGTTTCACAAATCCAGGCAGATGAACTACCTCAAGAAATGATTTCAAAATACTTTCCCTATGCAAATGAATGGATTGAAATTGAGGACACAACCTTGTTTGAGTGTGCAAGATAAAAACAAATTTTAAAAAAATGTCCCCAAACAAAGCAACACACTCAGGGAATTAAAATAGAGATAAAATGACTCCAGGTGGGAATACACAGTTAAAATGGAGTCGGCATAAGTCTAAACATAGGACAAGCTACTAGAAACTTCTTCAGAGGAAACAGAAATTTACCTTTGGGCAATAAATAAGCAGGAGCAGCTCCCACACTCCCCCGGCTTTGTAAAAATTAAAGAAACAACGCAAAATTCTTGAAGAGTGTATGTGGGAAGGGAGATCTTCCGTACTTGGCTCTTGCCCTTCTATCGAGACCAATACGCTTTCCCAAAGAAAGACTGGCCTTCACTTTGGCTGAGTTCCTGCTCACTGAACCCCATCTTTGTACAGCTGGGCCTGTCTCTTTCTCCTTTTACTTGCCACCTGCCAGACTGTTGACTGATAGCCACCAACCTGGGTCACCTCGCTTGAGGCCTCCAGTCCTGGAAGGACTTAGCCCAGCTACCTGGGAATGCCAATCATGTCTCAGTGCGCGGTGCGTGCGCTGGAATATCACTTCAACAACCTCAAGGGTGGGTGTACTCCCCGCAGACACCCTACTGGCTGGCAAGGAGCCAGGGCATTTCCAGACCTGGGTTCTCCCCGCGCCCCGCTCCCCGGGGAAAGTTACTGC
The DNA here is from genome assembly GCF_050624435.1 of Tenrec ecaudatus. Classification (NCBI taxonomy): domain Eukaryota; kingdom Metazoa; phylum Chordata; class Mammalia; order Afrosoricida; family Tenrecidae; genus Tenrec; species Tenrec ecaudatus. The sequence goes on from NW_027459236.1 coordinate 4,172, forward strand.
ACAGGTCACAACATTGGGCAAACCTCAGGAGGAAGCCCTAACGTTCTGTGCACCAGCTGCAACCACTCGCTTCCTGAATAGCGTTCACTTCTTCATAGCGAGAGAAGAAAGGGACCCGGGGCTCATCTTTGAGCTGAAGATGTTCCAGGAGTCTCGGGGAGGTGGCACACTGTATGGAGACAATGCAGGGGGCTTAGGAGAGACCTGCAAAGCGACTAATCGGGAACACAGACGCCCAAAGCCAGTCTGGGATCCCCCTTTCTCCAACAGGTTTCTCGCAAGGAATTCCAACCAATCCCCAAACAGGGGGATGGGACCAGTCTCTGGGACACCCTCCCACATCTCACCGTACAAGGGGAGAGGTACTGGATAAGAGGAGGTGAGGGGAGAAGGGTGCTTGCACCTGAGCCAGGCTGCTGTGTGCGGCAAGGTCACCCCAACTGGTCACCAACACGACCCCAACGTGGGCGCGCCGACTACACAGAGCTCAGGCTGCAACACTTCTCTGGCTCCACACCGTGCACAGCAAGTAGGAACCTAGCTATGACCCTCACTTCCGGCTAGGACACTGCCACTTCTGTCCTGTCTCAGCGTGACCCGGAATAGGAGAAGCATAGTCATGGGTGTGATTGGGAAACACATAAGTGAAAATTCAGTCAGGACAGACTTCATTAAGCACAGATATTCAGGAAAATATGGATGTGGTAGAGGTTAATATGGATGTGGCAGAGACATCAAAAACAGTAGTTCCTGGTGCTTAAATTCCCACCAACATATCTGAAAGTTTGTTCTTCATAACACTGACCATACAGGAAATAATTCAGATGAGTTGGAAATAATGCAATGTGTAGGTCTTAGTGGGGAAAACCCCCCCCCCCACCAGATTCTTATCCTGAAAAACGGTTAGATTAGTATTACATGTATGATCAAAGTCACATATCCCATACAGCACTGAGCTAAAAGCACCAACCTGTGACATTCAGTATCCACATCAGAAAAGGTGACGCCTGAGTCACTGTGATAGTGGGTCAGGATGTCATTCTCTTACAACCAGAATCTCACAGCTGTGCTCAGGGCCTCATAAAACAATTAACAATACACTTCTACCATATCGACACAGTTGTATACAAAATAAACTGAATATGTTCTTCAGCTCTTGGATAGTCGAGTACATTTTAACTTCCAGGTGGTGCTTATACATGTCTGAGACTGAGAAAATCAACCACTGCATCACCTGTCTAGTTTTGGACTATTGTCTATAAGGACACTACTTGCTGTGGTAAAGATGAAACATGTTCTATAAAATGTAAAACACAAAAGCCTAAGGAGCTGTTTCTCTGCTCTCTGTGGTTCTATGAGTCAGAATTCACACAACAGCTCTGACTTTATTGTTCTTCTTTTAAATGTATTTTCTTATTCTATATATGTAAAACCTTTAGAGTTTTGTGTATTTGCAAACCGGAGGCAAAAACAAGAGATATATCACTTCAACCATGGAGCTTGGTAAACAAGAGGAAAACTTTTTAGATTGAAAGAGGCTGAGACAATGGGCTCAAATATAAGAACAATTATGAGGATGGTTTAGGGCAAGCCAGTGTTTCTCCCTGTGGTGATATGGTCACTATGATTTGGAACTAACTTAGTGACACCTAACAACAACCTCTCTTGTACAGGGACTGTATGTACAATAAGTACTGAAATGTTAGAGTGTTTCTTTTTAAAATAAGCAGTAAAGTAATAATCATTCCAGAATCTTGTTGAAAAAAATATAATCATGGTTTTAATATGTATACCTGCAATATGAATCAATAGTAAAGGACAAAATTGAATAAATATAGATTTGTACAAGAAACCTTTTTATTAATGCATGAGAAACTTTAAAAGAAAATTTTATGACTACAGAGAATATGGGGTAAAATTATTTATAAAATACACTCTACAACAGAATATATTATACTAATATTTTAACAATAAAGGAACATATTTGATGATTACATAATATTGGTTTAGGTGAGTGAGTAGATCATACATCAGACCAGTTTATCTTTACATTTGTGGAAATGGGATGGATTGAGTTAGAGAGCGCCTATCCCTGACTTTGAGTTCATATTTCAACTTGATTAAGTGGGATTATTACCAGGGATACAAGAATGTTTCAATATTAGAAAACATTAATGTAACCAACCACATAAATAGGACAAATAATAAGAACCATATCATATTAATAGATGCGTAAAAGGCATTTGACAATATCTACTACCTATTCCTGATAAAAACCCTCAATAACATAGAAATAGAAAGGAGAGACCTCAACACATGAAATATATTAAAGGAAACATTCTGTGTAGGACAATTAGTTGACTGTAACTTGGTCGAAATAGACACTTATTCACATAGAAAGGTTTCATAAAAACCTATGTGAACATAAGAACCCACAGATTGAGGGGAAATAAATCTTTAGCAGTGCGGGGAGAGAGAGAGAGCAAGGGAGGAGAAGAAGACAACAGGATAACTGGCATTTTCAGGGATTCCCCATCTTGATGCTCACCTGATCATACACAGGGAGCAGAGCCTGAAGCACAGGGAGCAGAGCCTGAAATCAGTGTCTGAGTTTCAGAGGCGTCCAGGTGAAAAGCAGGAGAGATGTGGTCAGGTGGAGCAGATGGCAGCAGATGCTGTCAAGTGTGTGTCTCTGTGGCCCTAGCTGCTGGAGTGTCTCTTGGGGAAATTCCCACTTGGGAAGCATGCCTTCCACCCATCACTTTTCTTTCAGTTTGTCTTTGTGCCTGGACTTGTGTGGTGTTGGGATTCAAATGCAAACGCTTTTCAAATGCGAGCTGGGCCACCCAAAGTGCTCAGATTTCAGCAGGGCTTCCAGACTAAGAAGAAACTACTAAGAATGAATCCTTTGCCTTGCCAGGCCCTGAGCCTCACCTCCAGGAACCTCCCTCCACGACACCCTCATTACCTCCAGGCCCCGCCCCTTCCCACAGAGACCACCCCACCCCCTCCCCAGGTGATAGTTTCCTGCTGAACCCATTTCCTCTGAGTGAGAAGGATCCAAGAGTGCGGCCCAAGAGCTTCTGTGGGTGAGTTTCTGTGTTTCTGTGCTGATCCCTGGCGCGGAATCCCCTGCAGGCCTGGAGTCCCAGCTGTGTCCGGGTTCCCGTGGACGTTACACTTCCCGCACCCCATACAACAGTGTTCCAGGTCGCCGCGACCCCCTGGGACATTTCCAGTTAAATCCTTTTTGAATTGGTTGCAGGCCTTTGCCTTCGGGCGCGGGAATACTCTGGCCGCTTTTCGTGCTCAGAGCTCCTCCTCCAGAAAGGCGCGATTGCGTGTTTTTTTTTTTTTGGGGGGGGCGGGGTTTGCCTGGGGCCTGTCCCTTCGTGTCAGGTCGCGGGCATGAGAGCATGGGGACCCCAGAGTGGCCTTTACTGAAAGGAGAGGCAGCCTTTCAGTCATCAGGCCACCCCACTGATGACCGAGGTCTGTATTAGAGCTTAACTTCTCAGCACCCTGCTTTGCAAAGGGGTACCAGAGCAGTGACAGCCCCAAATCCCCGCACAGATCTGGTCCTTGCATAGATTGCAGAGCCCCACATGGAGTGAGCCTCTGTTGAGTGGTTTCTGCCCAGGAACCAAGGTAGTAGGTAATCTGGCCCTCAGGCTTTGCAGGGTGGCTTTGCTTCACCTCTGCAGGCAGCCCATGGAGAAGCAGTTTCTCTTGGAGGTTTGCCTGAGTGTGTGTCCTTGATGGAGGTCACCAAACTGGAGACAGTCCAGGGGACTCGTAGTCAGGAGCCACTTGCTTTTAGCCTTTCCCTGACTGCATTGGTCAGGAGGCCCTGGACCCATTTTATAAGCCTGCTATCTAAGGATGGAATGTCTGCCATTGAGATGCATGCTTTTGTGAGTTTCCTTTGCCCCGCCCCTCCCCCACACCCTCTTTGGCTCACATCTCAGTTGTGAACCTTGGAAGCCATTTCCACCTCCTGTTGGTGGCTTCCTTCATTCAGATGATGTGTGTTTGTGCCCTTGTGCTGTCTTTGTCTCATAAGATTTAATAGATGTTCTCTTTAAACTATATTTAAAACGCGGTCTCCTTTTTACTCTACTGCATGTTCTTAACCATTTCTGCCCATCAAAAACTAGCTTGTGCTCTGATTTGGACTACAAAAGGAACTCCAATCTCAAATATAATTTACGGAGAACATTTATTAATTATTAAAAGAGACAAAGAGAATACAAAGACGCGGACCCATCACCGGATGGAGATCATAGTGCAGATCAGGGAAACAGTCAAGTCGGGAATCGAATGAAATAAGATTGCAACAGAGGAAACGGTCACACGTTTCTGATTGGTGGAGCATCAGTACAGCATGTTATAAATGGGACTACAGAAGCAGGGACAGGACTGTAACTGAGCCACCTTCATTGCCAGATAGAGCATTTTACAAGATTGTTCCAAGTCCTTCTGACCCAGGCAGTCAGGGCTCAAGTGCATTACCTGGAGATCAGTGAATGGTATTCACCTTCCCAGTTCCTCTGTCCCTGGGCCAATTTAATCTATTTCCTTGCTTGATGATCAGAAAGAATTCAATGGAGGCTTAATCTACAGCCATCTATCCTATAGCGCTTTACTCACTGGAGTGCTAAGACTTTAATCTCTAATACAGCTCCTTAAATTTGTGTCTGCGGATGCTGGACTTTTCCACTTGGAGTGTGAAGAGCCCCAGGGGCGGGGATGTTTCCCCTATAAGCCTCATCTCAGAGATTGGTTGCATTGATGGCTCATCTCTCTTTAAACTGCCACTTTCCCCCCTGCCGCCACCCTCTTATGATCCTTCTTGGCTCTTAGAGCTTGCTGGCCCAGATTTAATATCCACTCATATTTTTAATAGGGAGTTTTGGTTTCCTTTTACATCCTTTTGATTTGCAGGACCCAGCAATTATTTTACTTACTTATTTTCAAGTCATTTTATGTATTAATGTGGAGAAATAATAGGTCGTCCCCTGTAGTGTTTCAGTTTTGAAAATCCACAGGGCAGTTCTACTCTGTTCTCGGGGGTCACTGTGAGTCAGAATTGATGTAAGTTAGTGGCACATGTGGTCAAGGTCAGCACTTTTTGGTAATTTCAGTTATTTTATTTTCACAGTGACATAGATTGAAATCCATCATTTATCCTACTGGATACAGAAAGCGTTTGAAATATCCTGATGTTTATTAATTAACCAGATGAATTTAGCTTCTATATTTTCCAGCTTATGCTTGAGTTGGTCCCCATCCTCCCCAACCCCCTCTCCCCACATGATTTATTTTGAAATCATTAATAGTGGACATACATCCACATCCTAATGGCTGCATACTGTGACTGAACGACCCTAAGTCTCATTTGCTAACCTGCTGACACTCGCCTCTATATTTCCATTGCTTAAGCTTGCTATTTCTGCATTGGTCCCCGGACCCACCAGATTCAAAATGTTAGTGGGCTGCTGCCCATGCCCATGTTGGATATCAGCAGGAAGTTCCCTAGCTGCTCCACCCCCCTTAGTCAGCGTGTACAGTTGTGATCGGAGGAGAAAAGTATTCCCGCCCGTTCGTGGTTTCTTGCTGTATAAACCAGAGTTCAAGTAGTGCGCTTGGGGCCCGATGGATTGAGCGCCAGCTGTTTCCTGGCGGCCAGCTCCAGTGAAGCTTTGCATTTGATCCTTTTCCCTGTGGCCCTGATTAATCTTTTGATTTACTTTTTTTTCATATGTTAGCTCTTCAATTTGTTTGCATTTGCTGTTCAAGAACTGAGTCCTACTAATAGCTCCTCCTTTTAAAATTTGTGTCATGATTATTTCTAATAGAAGGCAACCTCCAGATATATAACTGTTATATATAGTAAGATAGCATGTTATTTAAAATAAGATACCATTTTCTCTGTGCCCCACTGCATGGTAATGCTTGAATGTTCTAGCCTTTTATCCACGCGTTCTTGATAAGAGGCTTGTTTTGTCCACTGCGCTACAGTGGATTCTGTGAGTGATGTCACAGCACCTTCCACTCCTCCTTGGGGTTTCTAGGCTATAATCGTGCGTTACCAGATGGCCACTTCATGGAGCTGCCAGTCCTTTAACCACTGGAGCAGTGGGGCTTCTTCACGTACTAATTTAGATGGGCCACACTGACATGTTATTCATTGCAGACATGGTGATTCTTAATGGGAATTATATTTGTTTTTGATTTAGTCATAATTTCAATGTAATATCCATGTGTATACATAGACAAGAATATGTGATCATGTTCGATTTCCCCTTTGGTTAGGTGTCATGGAGTTAGTTCCATCTCATGGCTATGTCATGTGTTATAGAGCAGAACTGTTCCATAGTTTTTCTAGAGCATCATGTTTGTGGAAGCAGATCTCCTGTTCTTCCACAGTAATGCGGGCTGTTTACCCCCATCAAGTCTCAGGGGAACAGTCTAGTGCAAGCTGTTTGTGCCACCTAGAAACTTTGTCCCACCCCCCAAAACAAACTCACTGCCACACAGTCAATTCTGACTCATAGTGTTCCTCCATAGGTATCTGATAACAAAATCTATACAGAAGCAACCAGCCTCATTTTCCTTTTGCAGATGTGCTGGTGAGGTTGAACTGCCAGCCTGCAGAGTAGCAAATGATACCAGAATTCATTTTCCCCCCAAAGGAATGAACCAAATCAAGCATCTGCCATCAAACCCACACCAACTCCTGGAGACTCCATGTGAGTCAGAGTGCAGGGATGTTGCCGAGGGGTTTCAGTGACTGGTTTCTCAAGTGCATCACCCAGGCTTTCTTCCCTGGAGACTGAGTAGACACAAACTTCCAGCCTTTCCATGAACACCTATCCATGGTAACCATTATCATGCTCAGGGACATAAAAAACTAAGCAAGACACACATGTGTGTATGTACACACATGCCAGAACCTATGAAACCTGGCAATCTATCAAAGAAGGAAAATTCAAAACTACAAGGAGATTGAGTTTCTAACTATAACATGAAAAACCACACAGTTGAATTTGTAAAATTTGCAGGACCCAGAAAAATAAAGTCATTCTGTAAATTTTCAGCTCTCAAGTTTTTATGTGTATCGTACATATATACGGTAACCTAACTGGTCTCTTTACCATAGATAGAGAATAAAATTAATATCAGCTTTAATAGATCTTTAAGAGAGATGCTATATGTAAATAGCTTAGTATTCTTTCTGAATTATCATGGAAGATGAACAGGGATCCTAAATACTTTTAAGATGTACAATATTTGAGGAATTAAAAAAGATTTATGACATTATTCTATTTAGCATAATTTTGCACTGTTTAGCATAATCTATTAGGAAAAGATATGCAGTAGCTTCCAAATGGAAAAATTCCATTATTTTTATTCCATTTTCCCATGGCCTTTTTCAAAAACCCCTTGTGCATTCATGGCATGAAGGATTGGCTACCAATGAGCTCCTTGTATCTCAATTAAGTAATACTTGTTAAATATCAATCATTTTGCCTACCATTGGGTTCCATATGCTGACCGTATGTGGTTTCAGAGTAAAACTATGCTCCGTAAGATTTTCATTGGCTAACTTCAGAAGTTGTTGATTTCTTCTAAGGTTGCCTTCAGTCTCTAATCATTTGTTTGGTAGCCGAGCACTCTGTTGCTCACACTACTCAGGGACTCCATTTAGGGACCTGCATCTTGAAGTGTGAGTGCTTACAGGCAGAGCCCTGTGTAGCCTGATGTGTCAGGAATTAGCTTCCCTTACAAATTGGTGGGCCTTTCTGGAGCTGCTTTTCTTTTTCTGTAGGTCTTTCATGAGTTCCTGTAATGATACTTTATTGTATGTGGGACACGTGAACAAAGGAGTCCTTTTGTCCAGTGGGTTAAATATTGGGCTGCTGACTGCAAGGGCAGCTGTGCACACTCACCAGAAATGTGCAGAGAAGATGAGTCTGCCTGCTCCACTAAAGATGTGCAGGCGTGGGAGTCCTACAGGGAGTTCTGCTCTGTGATAGCTCTGCTGTGAGTTGGACCAGATGTGGTGGCAGGGAGTTATGTGCGGACAATGCCAACCCTTGTTCTTGACCCCTTATTAGCTATTTGAGGCTAAATGCAATTTGATTCACATTTTTTGTGGACTCTTGTGAAGTGCAAAAAATAAAATATTTTTTGTTGACAGTTTTGGGAACTGATATATTAGTGGAGGAGAGTTTTTTGGAACATGCTATTTTTTTTAATCATTTACGTTGGGCTCAGACAACTCTTATCACTATCCATACATCCATCCACTGTGTCCGATGTCTCCCTTCACCCACTTTTCTGTTGTTCATCCCCCATTTGTCTTTAGTGATCTTATAGGGAAAGTGAGCACACAATGGTATGAAATTTTGGAACATGCTACTTTTTTATTGATTTCAATCTTTTTGCATTTCTTCATTGAAATCCCAACGACACACCTTTCTGACTTCCTTTATCCTTATAAAAATGTATTTGTTCAACCTGGGCTTTGACTATCCTTAAAACATAGCAAGTACATTTCTTCCTAATACCCTGTGGTCTGGTATTTTCTCCTCTAGGAACAAACTCTTTTGGACTACCCATTAGTTAATCCCATCACATCCTTCAAATCACTGTTTTCAATGAATGCAATTGATTAGACTACTAAGGGCAGATAAGGAAAACCACTTGTAAACAAAAGGGCCCCATAGGCAGGTACACAGAATGATTTCACAATGAAATCAGCTGAGAGAGTACCTGTTTTCACCGCCCCTCTGTATTGAGGACAGATGTTTGCTCTGGGTCCTAACTAGAGTAATTAATTAGAGGCATTTAAAAGGATGCTTTTCTTGTTGTTAGTTACCATCTAGTTTTCTCCAATTTATTACAACACTGTGCACCCATGGTGATGTAGTGTGCTATGCGTTGGGTTGGTACCCACATGTTCAGCCATTCAAAACTGCTCACTGGTCCACAGTAGAAGATGAGGCTTTCTACTCCCTTAAAGAGTTGCAGTTTCAGAAACGCACAGGCCCTGTTCTAGTCTGCTCTGTGGGGTTGCTTTGAGTCAGAATTGACTCAATGACAGTAATTTTTAAAAAAAATGTACACCAGAAAGAAAAACATGCCCTGTGACCTCCGTACTCTGACTTCAACATGGTCAGCTTTTATCTCTGAGACTGGAATGGTGACTTAGAGCTCTTCACATATTGGTCATAAACCTGAACGTCCTCATTTGCATTTCTTTTAACTATTGCCTCTTTTGTTTTACTTTCTTGCTGGTGCTTCTTCATGCTCCACTTATTTTCCAGTGTGGGAAGTTCCATGAATGCTTATTGCTAACGAGCTTTTCATTTAGTGGCTGACCATGGAGCTTCCCTCTCCGGCCCCTGAAGACCTAGGTGCTCTTTGACTCCTTAGCCTGTATGTTTGAGAAACGGAAAATCGAACTGAGCATTTGCAAATTCATCACAGAACCTTCCCATGTTGTTAGAATTTCCTTATCATGCCAGGGTTCTCTGGCTAGTGTTTCCTAAAGTGATCATTTTATTTCTCCCTACACTAGCTCACGAAATGTAAATATGTATGTGTTAATGCTTAGGCTCCACCTCTGTTGCATTTCTCATACGAGTTATTATCATTTGGCCTTGTGCTTTTGTTCTTGTTATTTACTGTGGAGTGTTTTCAACTCATAGCCACCTCATGTGTCCAGGGTTGAACTGTTGGTTTTGGAATGGTGTGCCCTCTCAGAACACATTGGTCTGGTTTTGTACTGATTTGCTCAATGGTTTTTTATTTGCTCAATCAATCTAATAATTTCTTATATGCAAGAGCCAGTTGTACGGCCCTGAGGTAAGCAGTATTGTCTGAGGGTCCTGGCTTTTCCAGGACAATGCGTTCCAGTTATCTGAATTGAATAGATTGTTTTCTTCGTCTCCTCTTTGTACTACACAGAAGATCCAGATCATCTCTGTAACTGATGACTGACAGAATAAAAAGCTCTGGGCATATGAACAGAAATGTAATTGCCAGGCATTTAGTTGTACACACATGGACCTGCATGCTGACCTGGTTCAACAAGTTTTCATTTGAGCAATACTGAAATTGTGAGTAATGTTGGTGACTTCAGCTCTATCCCATTGGGAGCAACATCTGCTTAAAAGTGAGTGACAAGAGGACTAAATGAGCCAATGTGGCCAAATCTTTTTGGAAATTGCCTCAGAATCGTGGTTGCTGAATAAATGCAGTGTTTTATCATGAACATGTTGTGTGAAAGAGGCCCTAGTGGTTCACTGGTTTAATCGATGCCGCTGGCCAGACCCTCTGTGGCTCCAGCATTCCAGGCCCATCAAGGGAGGCCAAGGAGGCTGCGTGGGCCCGTGAAGATTTACAGACTTGGAAACACTAGCGAGCAGTTCCACTCCCTGTTTTATGGTCAAAATGAGTTAAAATGTACTTGACCGCAGTCCATTTGGTTTTGGTTCATCATGAAGGAATGGGAAGGCTTTAAAACCCGGCACCCGATGCACTGCTGTGGATGAGATTTTGAAAGGCTTATTGGATCGACACTAGGTTACACTGTTGTAGCAGAATTGTGGAGTGACCGTGACAGCTCATGCGACTTTATGCCATAGCTAGTTGGCCATGCTGTGAAATCTTAGCATAAAGTGCAACCTTTTCTATGTTGTTGTTAGGTGGCTTCGTGTCCATTCCAGCCCCTAAAGCCCTCTATGTAACAGCGCGACACACTGCCCTGTCCTGCACCATCCTCACATGTTCCCACGTTGGAGCCATTGCGACAGCCCCTGTGTCGATCCATGTTGGCGAAGGCCTTTCTCTTCTTTGCCTCTCTCTCCCTCACCAAGCACCATGTCCTTCTCCAGGGACTGGTCCCTCCTGAAAAGATGCGGGAACAAAAGTATGACAAGTCATGGAGGCCAGTCCCACAGCTGAGAGAATGCTAGTGGTCATCATGTTCAGCTAGTCGGCCTTCCGTGATCTGCAAATGTGAAAAAAATCTTTAAAAATCTAAAATGTGAAAAACATCTCAAAGCCTGGTATGTAAGTCCTAGTATCCTAACAGTTTAACATTGAAATGCACTGAAGTTCAGTCAACTTATAAGAAAATTGGAACCTAAGTACATTTTCCCAATCAGCAAAAAGGACATGCTATTATGATACTGAATATATTGTGCTCTTTTGTCAGTATATCCTATGAGCTTAGTGTGTATTGATGTGCGTATCCAGTATTTTTTGAGGGGAGCAGTCCATAATAATTACATGACAGTAGCTTTGTCTCAGTGGGAAAATTTTCAAGATATCTGCATATATTCTTTTTTTTAATCATTATATTACAACTCATCACAATCCATACATCAATTGTGTAAAGCACATTTGCACATTCATTTCCATTATCAATCTCAAAGCATTTGCACTTCACTTAAGCCCCTGGCATCAGCTCCTCATTTTTGCCCCTCCCTCCCCACTACCCCCTCCCTTATGAACCCTTGATAACTTATAAATTATTATTTTGTCATATCTTATACTGTCCAAAATGTCCCTTCACCCACTTTTCTGTTGTCAATCCCCCAGGGAGGAGGTTATATGTAGATCCTTGTAATCAGTTCGCTCTTTCCACCCCACCCTCCCTCCATCCTCCTGGTATCGCCACTCTCACCACTGGACCTGAATGGATCATCCACCTTGGATTCCTTGTTTCCATGTTCCTATCTGTACCAGTGTACAGAGGGTATCTATATTCTATTGTTACCTTTCACTCTTGCCCGGTTTCCCTTTTCAGTAGCTTGTCCTATCTCATTGAAAATACAAAATACACAAGCGTGCAACTGCAGAGTGACTGGAAAGTAGGCGAGTAACATAGACACTCTATAGAAAATTTCATAATTCCCCAAATAATCATCTCTATCACCAGGTAATACGTCAGCTCTTGATCACGTAGAATTCTCCAAGAAGATACCATGGCTCCAGGGCTTTGGGTCCCTACTTTGTTAGTTCATACCAGCAGCTCTCCAATGGCTAAGGAGGGGCGACAGGGAGAAGCACAAATTCTGCAGTGTTTCCTAGTTGTCATCTTCCTTTCACCCTGTGCTTCCTGTTCTGATAAATATTCTAATTTCAATCCTCCCTCCAATGGAAGAGAGGATATGAATTTGGAATCGAGGCTTTTATTTTTGATCATTCATCTGATTTATGTGTTCTGACTGTTCTCTATTCTGAAACAGCTAGATAGAAATAAGGCTGCAGTTGGTCACAGACAAACTGTACAGAGATAAACTCATTATGCTAGAAGCATGCAGTCCTTGGGATAACATGTAATTAGTGAGGGAGTGTGTCTAGTGCAGTGTTTCTCAACCTTCCTAATGCTGCAACCCTTTAATACAGTTCCTCATGTGTGCTCACCCCCCAACCAAAAAATTATTTTCATTACTGTAATTTTGCTACTGTTATGAACGGGAGAACCCTTTGAGAGGGTTGTTCAACCCCCAAAGGAGTTGCAACCCACAGGTTCAGAACAGCTGATCTAGTGGGTGAAGTGGGTTAGCTAAACCCTGATGGAAATCCTTAGAGCAAGACCCCTGTGTCTAATGCCCATGTGAAGTCTCTGTTTCCCCAGGACTGTCTTCTTCATCCTTTCACATAGTGGAATGCATGGTACCTTGCCAAGCCAGAATATACGGGATGTTTTAGGACACTGTGGCTGTTGAGGAGGTGGCTCTGAATTTCTCCGAGGAAGAATGGGCATTGCTGGACCTTTCTGAGAGGAAACTATAGAGACACGGGATGATGGAAACTTTTAGAAACCTGGCCTCAGTAGGTATGAATATTTTCATTAAAAACGGAAAGATGTGTGCGTGCGTGTGTATATGTATATTTGTGTATGTTTCATACTCAGTGATGCTATTGCAGTATGTGAGCTGAGTAATGGGAATACTTTGTTATATAAACAAGTGTAGTACTTTCCTCTCAGGAGCATGATGTCATGTTTCCCCATGAATATAAGGCTCTTAGTGTTATACTGATTTCTTATAGCAAGTGTGACTATGAGTCTACTAAGTTTCCTTACGTGTTATAAATGTGAGTGTTGACCTTTGGTGCAGAGAGGCTATGTGTGCATTGTGCCTTGTAAGAGCTCTGTGTTTTTTCAAGGTTAACATGATAGCTTTATCTATTTATTATCTATTTATCCATTGTGTGTCAAGCACAGTTGTACATGTGTTACCTCATCATCCTCAAAACATTTGCTTTCTACTTGAGCCCTTGGTATCAGCTCCTCAATTTCCCCCCTCCCTGCTCACTGCCTCTCCATCATGAACCCTTGATAATTTATAAATTATTATTTTTTCATCCTTACACTGTCCGATGTCTCCCTTCACCCACTTTTCTGTTGTCCATCCCCCAGGGACGGGGTTTTATGTAGATCCTTGTAATGGGTCCCCCCTTTCTGCCCCACCTTCCTTTCACCCTCATGATAGCACCACTCTCACCACTGGTCCTGAAGGCATCTTCTGTCCCAGATTCCCTATGTTTCAGGTTCCTATCTGTACCAGTGTGCATCCTCTGGTCTAGCTGGATTTTTAAGAGAATTAGGTTCATGATAGTGGAGGAGAGGAGGAGCATTTAGGAAGTAGAGGAAAGTTGTATTTTCATTGTTTCTACACTGTACCCTGACTGGCTCGTCTCTTCCCTATGATCCTTCTGTAAGGGGCTGTCCAGTTGCTGACAGACGGGCTTTGGATCCCCAATCTTCACTCCCCTTCATTCACAATATGCCCGATACTGATCCCATCGACACCTTGTAATCAATCCATAGGTTGTGTGCTTTTTCCATGTGGGCTTTCTTGCTTCTAAGCTAGATGGCCACTTGTTTACCTTCAACCCTTTAAGATCCCATATGCTATATCTTTTGGTAGCTGGGCTCCATCAGTTTTCTTCACATTTTCTTTGCACACAGTTGTCTTCAGCTATCATCTTAGGAAGGTGAGCATCGTGGAATGCCAGGTAATAGAACAAAGTGTTCTTGCATTGAGGGAGCACTTGCATGGAGGCCCAATGTCCATCTGATACCGTAATACTAAACCTATTAATATATGCACCTAGATCTATTTCCCCACCCTAATATAAATATATTTACATATGCACATGCTTGTATTTAGACTTCTGTAAATGCTCTTTGTCTCCTAGTTCTTTCCTCTATTTCCTTTTACTTTCCTCTTGTCCCACTATCATGCTCTGTCTGTAGTTCAGTAATTTCAGGGTTTCAGTAATTCTTCTCAGTTACATTGCCTTGATCAATCCCTACCAGGCATCTTACACCCTCCTTGCCACTTATTTTGTGTCAGGGGAAAGGCCAGACCCTAACACATCACAGCGGGTCGGTTGGTGCAATTGTACAGTGATAATAAATAAAGATTATAGTAAAGTCATAGGGAGCATGAGAGATAGAAGAGAGATTGAAATAATGGAGTCAGACACATTTCATAGTTGCATGTTCACCTCAGCCTCACTTGGTGGTCCACATGGGGAGAGAAATATTTATTGCTAACCAAGGCTTTTATATCATCTGGGGATGTGCAGGCCCCCTAATTACAGGTGAAGAAATCCATCACAGGAAAGTGTTGTGCTATAGGTAATATAGTAATGGGAGTGGGCTGCTGTAGGGGTTCATATGCTGTTGGAAGAGGAGGGAGTAAGGGTGTGCATGTGACAAGATGGGCGGACCCGAGATTCAGCATGGCAGCCTAACTTTGGATGTCACTGAGCAGGTTTGACCTGTTCTCTGGTTCACTGTAGAAATCATTATCAGTAAGGTGTACTGTAAACCCACCTTGCAGGGTCTAAATTGAAGCCTTTAGGGGGAAGTATCCCATTGTCCTTAACAGCAGGGATGGGCCCTATATGTGGTGGGACTAGACAGTCCTCTGACAGCTGATTGCCTTCAGGGAGGTAACTTGACAATTATTTACCATTAATTGTGAGCAGTGTCCTAAGTCTAACATATATTTGGGGGAGATGACTTGGAGAAATCTTTCTGTTTCCCACTATTTTGGATCACTTATTGATTGTTCCCTTTTCCCTGGGTTGGTTAACACCACTTTCTTTCCCCCACCTCCCCTTCTCCCATGTCATGCTCCCCGCCCCAACCATGGGTCCTGTTGCTTTCTCCTCCAGATTGTTTATCTGGCCTATATTATCTAGTTAGAAGTGCAGATATAATATGCACACACACACACACACACACATACACACACACACACAAGCACACATACACACAAAAGAGCAAAACAAAATGACAAAAGAAAACAAAACAACAGCAACAAGAAAAAAAGGGAAAAAAGAGAAAAGCCTGTAAAAAGTTAGAGGTCTGTATGTTGACCTTTAGGAGTGCTTTTCTGTGGAGTCTGATGGGGTGCCACGCCCTGGCCCCCGAGTCTAATTTTGGTACTCTTGGGACTTCCTTGCTCTACTTCCCTTGCTGTTCTGTTGCACAACACCCTTAGTGTTTTGCCTGGGTGTGGTGGGGTCAGATCAGATGCAATTCCCAAACTGTCTCCAGTGTTGTCCCCTATAGGGCTATAGGTCAGTGAGGGATGTCATGACTCATAGTCGGGGCAGCCATAGTGCTTCTTTTTGCATGGGCTGCTCAGAGCAGGCATATTGTCCTCAAAGCTTGGTGGGCCAGGATGTGTGCTCCACTCTCTCTTCCTCCCCCTTCATTTTCTCCCGTGTGCTCTGATCAGACATGTCCCTTTCCCTGAGCTGTAGCTTCAGTGTTGTCCTCTGAAGTAAATTCTTCTGGGGGAAGGGGCAGCTGTCCTCTTAGTTGGGATTGGGGCTGGCCCCTCTGATATTTTTGTTATAAATAGATTTTCATCCACCAAAATTCCACAGACCTAGAGGAGCATAGGACTGGCTCAGTGTCAGGGAATTGTTGATTATCTTTTCACACTTTCCTTGTGATGTGTTTTTCTCCAAGAGCAGCATGTCAGGTACACCTTTTCGCCCTCATATGACACTAATGTGATGGGGATCTGCCTTAGGCTGGGTTCTCTAGAAAAATAAAACTATAGGCACTGACATATGCATAAGAGAGAGCTTTTCATCAAGAGAACATCCCAGCCCAGTCCAACTGAAGCCCATGGGTCCAATGCTACCTAGAGCATCCATGGCTCAGTGTGTTCAAGTCCCCAAACTTCAGTTTTTGGGTGAGCATCAATCCTATCTGTTGTCCAGCTTGATATATGTGTGTGTATCACATACATATATGTGTGTGTATCACATACATATATGTGTGTCTATATAGTCACTCTAATATTATATGTGCACACGAATGCCTTGGTTTAGTTTATTAATTCATCAGTATATGAGGACCTTCAACACTACAGAAAACTACAGGACTCTAAATTCATGCTTTCATCACAGAATGGGTGGAAACAAATTCCCTGTTTCAGGGTTTTAATCTGAATACATTTGTACTTCCTTTTCTGTAAGATAAATGCTATAATTTTGATCATGCTGTATTTCTTTTTTTATTAAATCACTTTATTGGGTCTTGTAGAACTCTTATCATAATCCACACCTCCATCCATTGTGTCAAGCACATTAGTACATTTGTTGGCATACTCATTCTCAAAGCATTTTCTTTCTACTTGAGCCCTTGCTGTCAGCTTCTCATTTTTATTCCCCCCTCCTCATGAACCCTTGATAATTTGTAAAGTATTATTTGTTCATCTCTTATACTGCCCTATGTCTTCCTTCACCCACTTTTCTGTTGTCTATCCCCCTGGGGAGGGAGTTATACGTAGATCATTGTGATAGGTTCCCTCTTTCTCCCCCCCACCTTCCCCTTCCACTTCTGATTAACAATTAATAGTTAGGGAGTTAAGTACCAAGAGTTATTTCAGCGTGTTTAAATGTAGCCTACAATGTTTTAGCATTTATTAGCTATTCATGGCATATCGTGAATATTTTATGGATGTGATAATTAAATTATGATTAAAGGAATTTTTATGTCTTTTTGGAAGCCTCTTCCTTAAAAAAAAGTGAACCTGGTAGCTCTAGTTAGAACATACAGTCAATTTTTAATATCACTGGTAAAAGTGGACATTTATGGTTGTCCTTTTTCTGACGTGGAGTGATGTTTTTTCACGTATGACTTTTTCTTTTTAGGAATGTATATTAGCATATTAACATTTTGAACTATATTTGTTTTATGTTAGATTTGTAGAGTTATTTTTCCTTAGCATGAAAAGTCTTTGACTTTGTTTAGTAAGTTTTGTGTCTATTTAGATTATTAATTCTTTTTTACATTAATTGGTATATATTACAGTGCTCATTTTCTTATATTAAATCAACTCTAGGATAGATTCTACTTAATTATCATGTGTAATTATTTTCATGTGTTTTCTGACTCTATTCCCAATGTTTTCAAGAACTTTTTCATGTAGATCCTTTATCAATATTGCTCTACAGTTTTCTTGAAGTATCATTATCTGACCTTGTTTACAGGTTATTACTGGTCTCATAGAAAATATTAGTAAGGTTACTCTGACAATCATTGTTATGTTTCACCCAATAACGTGAACTTAGACAAAAAGAATAAAGCGTCTATTCATATTGCGTGAATACTCTCCTGTCTAGCTGCCAGAATCTTCATCTTTAATCTGTCTTACAGTTAGCCTTGAAGTTTCTCATGGAATTGAATTGTGATTCAGTTGATTGTAAACTTTCTGAACATCCTGAAACCCACTTGACTCTCATAGATCACTTGCTCTGGCTGGATCCTCTAGAGTTTTAAATGATTTACACCCCTCTTGACGGGACAAATCGTCACTCACACCTGAGACTATGGATGGGACATCCTTGAACCCAAGCCAATAAGCCCACTACTACAGTGTGTGTTGTTTGCCATCAGTCAGCATTACCTAGAAAGCTTGGAATCCAGAATTTAGGTCAAGATGACAAAATGGTTTGATCAGTCATCTCTTTTCTGGATACATCTTGCATTTTTAAGCATCTTCCCTCACCTTGGCTCTTACCACGACCCCTTGCCATTCCATGACTGTAAGCTGCAGTCTTTCCCGAAGGCTTTAAAATCGGACATCTGTAAACACAAGAGCTTAAGAGAGTAGCAAATAAGGATTCCCCTGGCTTGTTTTCTTGTTTAGAATATCTCTATCTTGGCCAAGGTACCTCTAGGATGTGCTATTGGTGTCGCTCTGTCTCTTGTTGTCCACCTGTACAAAAACTTTCTCTAGTTACTACACTATTGTGCATAAATGGCCACCCAACCATAGGGATTTCTTCACACAATAGATATTGTAAAGAATACCCAGGATGCAAGGGGATTGGAGTAGGTTTTACTTAATGAGAAGCTCAGCCTGAGTTGGAGTGGCAGATATGAGCGTGATTCAGCTTGATCACTTTCACCAGATATGTCAAGGGTTTTGGTCTGAGGTTCTGTTATGGGCTTTTAAAGAACATTCTTCATAAAATATTCCGTTCTTCAGTTAGATTGCTGGTGAAAAGAAGATATTTACCTTCAATGGAGCTTGAGAAATTTGAGGCCTTAAGTACTTCCACTTTGTGGATCCAAAGTTGATCATGATATTTGGGAAATTAGTAAAATTGCTCTGCAAAGATAGAGTGGACCCTTGTTTAATGCAAACCCTCAGCTTTGAGCAGGATTTTGATCCCAGGTGGTGGGGGTGGTCACTATTTAGCGCAAGAAGTACAGGCCAAGAAAGTGATATGCCTTTTTCAACATTGCCTCCTCTTCTGTTTCAGAACAAAGATTTGCCACAGAGAAATACAGTCCAGTCTAGGGAGCTAGAAATCTGGTACTAGTGTCTTGCACATTGAAGCATGACAAGGAAGGACTTCAACTTCTGACTGGGTCGTGAACCAAATCCATTCACCTGACTCCAAGCAGGGTGAGCATCCCTGGGGTTCCTGGGGTCAGCACTGGGCAGAGGAGTTTGAGGGGAAGCAGGAGGGATCTGAGCTTTCTGGGGTCTGAACCCAGGAAACACCAGTGTACAAGAACCCAGGCTGCCCCATTGGTCGGGGTCCGAGCAATTTGCGCATCTCCCGGAATGATAGAATTTGCTGATAATGTAACCATGTATAATTGTATTAGAACTTAAATTGTGAGCACTCCAGTTTGCAAAAGGCGGGTGGCATAGTGGTTACAGATTGGACTGCTAACTGCAAGGTCAGCAGTTCAGAATTACAAGTCACCCCTGAGGAGAAAAACAAGGTTTCCAATCTTGGTAAGAGTTATAGTCTCCGAAATCCACAAGGGGCCATTCCACCTCCCTTTAAAGGGTCACTGTAACCAGAATCCACTCTGTGGCACTGAGTTGGGTTTAAGGTTTGCATTGCTGATGACAGTGACAACTCTGTCCATTTGCTGCCTCCCCAGTTTGATTAAGCCTCCATTGAATTCCTTTTGATAATTAGCCAAGAATGTAGATCATCTTACCCTTGCGGAAAATGCCTTACAAAATAGATTGCCTGCACTCCTCTCCATCCATCCCCCTCCAAGGGCCTGCCTAGATGTATCCTTGATGGAGCTCACCTAAGCGAGGACAGCACAGGGGCCATTGTTATGAGTCTGGCCTTGATTGCCTCAGTTTGAAGGCCCTGGACCAATCTTTTAAGTCTTTCTATCTAATAATGTGCATGTCCCAATTATGGTCCCATTCCTGCTGCTGCAGTCCCACCTGTATCTGATGTATTGCTTTGCCACCAATCATGATCTGTGACATGGCCTTTTGTTCTGTGTCCTATTTATCTAGGGTCCCGACTCTGAATCCTCAGTTGCATTTGAACTGCTAATGGCCTCCCTTATCCATATGATGTGTGTGCGTATCTTTTGTTGTCTCTTAAAGTTCAATAAATGCTCTCCTCAAATTATGTTTGACAAAGAAGTCACTTTTCCACCCTAACACACAATTTAGTACCTCAAGGTACAGTTCTCTGGGACAGCATCTTGACAGCCGTACCTGCAGGTGAGGTCAGGCCCTACAACCCCCTGGCTTCTGTCCTAAATGTACAAAAATTACAAAGTTCTCTTAGTTCTGCGGATAAATTCTCTCTCTGCACCTTAGCCTTATACCAGACACACTTAGCTCTATGTGGGTTGGCAAATCTAGTTCCCCAGATAAGAACTCAAATGTACCCCTATTTCACCTCTAACCTCCTGCCCAAAGGCACTTAGCTCTCTTGTTCTGTGGTCTGGGAATGCCACTGCTCTGTCTCAGGCTCTTGGTTCTGCTGCCACCATGTCTCTGTTGCTGCTTCTTCCCTTCATGTCCACTCTTGTGTCACAGCTGCCTGTCTGCTGGATTGAAGAATTTCTGTGAAAGAATCTGGGATCTAAAGGCCCCTACTCCTGGTTCTTTTTTTTTTTTAAAGTCATTTTATTAGGGACTCATACAACTCCTAATACAATCCATACATATATCAATTGTGTAAAGCACATTTTTACATTCGTTGCCCTCATCATTCTCAAAACATTTGCTCTCCACCCAAGCCCCTGGCTTCAGGTCCTCAATTTTTCTTCTCCCTCCTCACTCCCTCCTCCCTCATGAACCCTTGATAATTTATAAATTGTTATTTTGTCATATATTTCTGTGTCCCATTTTTCTGTTGTATGTCCTCCAGGGAGGAGGTCACATGTAGATTCTTGAAATAGGTTCCACTTTTCCAACCCAACCTCACTGTGCCCTTCAAATATCACCACTCACAGCACCAGTCCTGAGGGGATTATCTGCCATGGCTTCCCTGCATTTTCAGTTCCCATCTGCACCAGTGTACATCCCCTGGTCTAGTCAGACCTGCAAGTCAGGATTCAGACCATGACAGTTGGAGGGGGGGAGGAAGCACCCAGAAACTTGATCAAAGTTGTATTTTTCATCGTTGCTACATCACACCCTGACTGTTTCATCGCCTCCCCAAGACCCTTCTGTAAGGGAATGTCCAGTGGCCTACAAATGGGCTTTGGGTCTCCACTCCACACTCCCCCGCTGATTCACTATGGTAAGATTTTTTGTTCTGATGATGCCTGATACCTGATCCCTTGACACCTTGTGATTGCACAGGCTGGTATGCTTCTTCCATGTGGGCTTTGTTGCTTCTGAGCTAGATGGCCGCTTTTTTACCTTCAAGCCATTAAGATCCCAGATGCTATATCTTTTGATAGCCGAGCACCATCAACTTTCTTCACCACATTTGCTTATGCACAAATCTGTCTTCAGTGATCATATTATCGAGATGAGCGTGCAATGTAATGACTCTTCTCCATCTATCTTGATTGATAATTTGGCTTGGTAGCGTATTCTTGGGTTTGCATTGTTTTCCTTCAATTTTTTGAAAATGTTACTCCACTCTCTCTTCTTCATAGTTTCTGCTGATAGGTCTGATCATATTCTTATTTGGGAACCTTTATATATGATTGCTTGTTTTCCCCTAGCTGCTCTCATGATTTTCTCCTTTTCCTCAAAGTTGGATAATTTAACTATTATGTGCCTTGATGACTTCTTCTTGGGATCCAGTCTTGCTGGGATTCTTTCAGCTTCCTGAATGGTTGCCTTGTTTTAATTCACTAAGCTGGGGAAGCTTTCCTCCAAGAATTCTCTCACTACTGTTGCAGATGACTTCTTTGTTGTGTCTTCCTCCAGTAAGCCAATAATTCTAATGATGTACCGCTTCATAGCATCAGACTTAGTTCTTAAGTTTTCTTCAGCTTCTCTGATGATCTTATTAGATTTTTGTTCTCGTTTGTTGAAGTCTGCTTGGCTGTCCTCCAAGTCACTGATGCGGTTCTCTGATTCTTCCAGTTGCTTGTCGAGGTCCATGAGTGTGCTACTGGTTTTTGTTATCTCCTCCCTAAGCTCCTGTATTTCTCTTTGATTTATGGTTTTTACCTTTTCTATCATTTCATCATTTTTCTGTATTGTTTCCCTCATATCCCCTGACTCCAAGTAACATTCTGAAAATTTCTTTCTGTGGCAGCTCAATGTCTGCTTCCTCTATGCATGCATTATGTTCAGGACATCTTCTGGCTTTGCCTTTTGTTCCTCTCCTTTTTTTGTTGAGGTTTTTGGGGCTGATGGCTGCTTGTGTTGCGTTGTTTTAGATGAGCCAGGTGCCATTTTCCAGGGAGTCGAAGAGCACTGGCTCTCTCTGGGAGACTTTGAACTGCCTATAGCTTATTTCACTATGGAATTAACCTACCACTTTGTCCTCCTGTGGCTTCCCTCTCGGGGGAGTGACCCAGAAGGGTTGCCTGCTTTGGTGTTGCAGAGGTTGGGCAGAGGCTCCTGCAGTAACTTTTGTTGAGGAGTGTTGGCCGAGCCGCCTTATGCCCCACAGGCACAAAGGCTGGAAGGAGTTCCCCAGTCAGAAGTTGAGCAGAGTATCCCCTGTTGGGGGCCAGCAGGGATTTTTCCAGCCTGCTAACTACACAGGGTGGAGCTCACCTAGCTGCGTATGGCTCAGGTGTAAATGCCCTAAGCTAAGGGAGTGGTCTGGAGGTTAGCAGTAGAGTGTGAGAGACCAAGAAAGGGGAAAAGAGGAGAAAAAAAAGTTAAAAAGCAAGCCAAATGTGCCCATGAGGGGCGGGGGAGGGGGAATATAGTGAAGAGATGGATAGAAAGCAACAATGTAGCTGAGCCCTTATCCAGGCCAGAGGAGCTGCAAGGGTTTAATCCTTGTTCGGAGGTGGTAGCAGCAAGCTGTGGCTGTGTTGAGAAAAGGCCGCTGCACAGCCCTCCAAGACTGATAGGGTGACAGAGAGGAGATGCAAAGGTCTAGTGCCTGCCCCAAGGCAGGTGGTGGCAAACTGTGGCTGTGTTGAGACCAAGCAGCCCTACAGGCTCCAAATGGTCCTGGCTCTGGCAGAGACAGTGGCGGGGCAAAGGTCAAGCCCCAGCCGGCCTCCACTGAAGTAAACCAAAAGCCCCCAGCCCCTCAAAACCCCATGGGTCTGTGCCTACTTGTCTTTATGATGCTCCTCCTGCATTCCAGCAGTGTTCAGTTATCTCTAAGTAACTCTCCTGGGCTGAATTCTATGGAGTTCCTCTGGTGTTTGTTACTCCTTCGCCATCTTGCCGGAAGTCCCCCTGGTTCTTCTTTTTTGTTGGTAGTGAGATCCCAATTTCTGTCTCTGAAATAACTCAATTAGTTGTAACATGAATTCCAAAGTAACTAATCTGTAGGTTAGGTTTCAGACAGTTTATTTACATAACCACAAGGCACAACGGTACCAATGTATTGTTGGCCAAGCTGCCCGATTGTCTTATATGACAGCCCCAGTGGGTTTCCAAGACTGTAACTTTATAACGGAGTAAAAAGCCATGTCACTCATGCTTTCGAGGAGAAATTGGTGGTTTCCAATTGCTGACCTTGCAATTAGCAGCCTGACAGTAACCACTATGAGGGACAACTTTTCCTCGTTCACATTGGCAGGCGACAAACCCAGGTAAATAATTTGGAGGAAGTTAAGGGGGCATAGCTAGACTGTGTACTTGTATAGACCACCTGTCTAACTCAGTGATTCTCAACCTTCCTAATGCTGCGACCCTTTAATGCAGTTCCTCATGTTGTGGTGAAGCTCCAACCATAAAACTACTTTTGTTGCTACTTCATGACAGTAAGTTTACTACTGTTATGAATCAGGCAACCCCTGTGAAAGGGTCCTTCAACCCCCAAAAGGGTCTCAACCCATAGGTGGAGAACCACTGATCTAACTGCATTAGGTACTACAAATAATGGTATATTAAAAACATTATCTATATTGGGATTCAAAAGTGCACTCATTATTGGGGGATATATACTTCTTCATTTACATTTATATGTAATTTATATATGTATAGATATAAATTTCAATCTAATAAATGTCATATAAATGTTTATTATGGACCCTTGTTTTTGACATGTGTTAAGTGTTGGACTTCTATCCTCAAGGTCAGAGGTACACACCCATTAGCATCCTGTCATGGCTTTAGAATCTTGGAAGCTCTGTACAGCAGTTCTCCTGTGTCCTATCTGCAGCTTATATGTCTAACTCTACTTGATGGTGAGTTTAAAAGTGTTTCTAAAGTTATTTTACAATTTATAGTTCTCCTATAAAATAATCTTTAGTTTATAATAGCTCTTTATATATCCCATGTAAAATGTTTCCAGATGCTTTAATTAACATAATCATCTTAAAGGTTCATTGATTTGTCATTCTCTTTGAGAGTCACACAGTAAGGAATTGGTAGTTTGTATGCTGTGGGGTAGGGATCCAACTCTTTGTTTATTTTTTTATATTTATATTTGATTGCCCAATCTCTATTTGTTATAAAATAATCTTTTATTCACATGTGTGAACATTATGAGTTTTAGATTTTATTGCTCATGGTATAAGCATGTTTCCCATTACTCAATAAGGGCACCGTTAACAGTATTGGGGACTTTGGGTGTTTAGAAGAAGGAAAGAACAGTAACAGCACCTGGACCTATTGGTTATGTGTTACACTGTATTCTCCCATCAGCCTGCCGTTGGTGCATCACCAGCAGCTTAGAGGAAGGAGGAAGAGTGCCTTGTATTATTACTTTTGGGATTTCCTCACGAGAGATTGAAATTTGTGAGCATCATTAGAGCTGATCCAGATAAGACAGAGCATCCCAGTTGCCTGTAGTGTCCTAAGGACCAAAGAAAATGGCCAAGGCTCAGGTGCTTCTGATGTGTTTTATCCTTTTCTGTATTTTCTACTGGAATTGTAGGAGCCTGTATAATACTGATTCAGTTCATTGGAAAAGCAGAAATTTGAAATAGTAGAACTTAGAGCTAAACTTTTACTCTGATTTCAACATTTGGCTGGAGAAGATTAGGAATATATTGATCATAGGATTAACAATAAACTATTGACATTGAACATAACATAGCACTGAGGATTCTTTGGATAACATTATCTTCCAGCTCATAATTTATTATTCTATGGCCAGCATATCTTTCAAATTATATGCTATACATGGTTTTTAAGGAGAAATAAAATCACTTCTTTAGGAGAGTTCAGTAGTCCATGGGATTTTTGTTTGAGTAACTTTCTTTAATGCTTATTTCTGAAGGTGATATGTTAAATACTCTCCCACACAGCAGCATTCTCATCAATGCATCTAAAATGGGTCTTGTTGCATTAGTGGTTTAAAAATGAGACAGCATCTCACCTCCTCTAACTAGAGATGCAGGAGAGAGAATTAACTGTCAACATCAGCTCTGATTCATATGAGGCAGAGCTTAGACAGACCTGTACCCTCCAATGGTTTTCCAGTCTGACACCAGTATCTTTGCCACACTCCTCTCCTACTCAGCTTATTCTTTCTTTTTTTTTTTTTGCAGTGGCCATGGACTAATTACAGTCCAGAGTCACAGGTACAAGTTTTACTCAGTAACAGAGTATAATTTGGTATCAGAATTAGTAGGCTACACATTGACTTTCATATTAAAGAACCATGTAGGCACATTTGCTCTTCTTCAGGGAAGGCCTGTTTTCCCTGTCCCCTATCAGACATTTTTCCTTCTAAAGATAGGCTCATTTCTTAGTTCCATCTTTATATGGTCCTCTCAACTACTTTTGGATATCCTCTTCTTGATCTTGCCTGCCTGTCCCACTTTCTTGGCTGAAAAGCCCTTTCTGGACCTGACACCATTGGCTCTGTCACTCTGTCCCTTCTGCCCTGGTCATTGTCTCCATTGGTGCAGCTCTTGACCCATGAATAGTACAGTTCATTTTGCAGGAGCAGCAGTAGACCCATCCCTATGTGGTAGAGGTTCAAGATGGTCCATGATTTGCTCAGCAACATCTCACAAAACTCAAAAGTCATCAAGTAAATAAATCGCTCTTCAAGATGTGGAAGCTGGTGAGTTCCAGATCTATATAAAGGTCAGGAATCAGTCTGTAGGTTTTTCCTCATTGATTTGTTTATAAACGCTGATGAACCAGATCATCAGGTCAGACCACAGTCCACTGCCTCACAAAGAAGTTGTTGAATCTGGTCAGCTAATAGGTTGCAGGGGCTGAGGAACCCAAATTGGAAGGTCAGACAGCAAGCTAATGGCTCATAGAGTGGAGGAAGCTCTCAAGTCAGGTCACACAGGCAGCTCATAGTTGCCATTCAAGGAAATGCCACATTAATTTTTTGGAAGCTGCAAATCCCTAATCCATGGGTTCATTCTGAACTGTGTGGCTGCAGGGGCTAATAAACCCAAATCAACAGCTCAGATGACAGGATAATGCCTCACTGTCTCCTCTCAAACCATGCCTGCAGGCAGTTCTCTCTCTCCCTCTTAATATGTTGGCTTCTTGGGCCAACCCAGCATCTTCCCTGCCTAGGCAAGATTAGGAAGGCTCCAGAGATCCACCCAGCAGAATTAGGCTGGGGGCGCCTTGGAGAGCATGTGGTGAAAGATGGCAAGTTCAAGAGGACCTTGCAATTAAAGTTAAGATAATTCACTCCAAAGGTGGCTGAGGAGAATTTGTCCTAAGGTTGTCAAGAGGAGCTTGTCCTAAGGTGGCCTTTAAGAGCTTAGAAAGTTGTTCTGCACTCAGTAAGGGAGATAATGTCTATGAACATTCTGATCTTGGTTCTGACTTATAGCTTCTTGTTCCTGATCCCGAGTTGTACCTTGTTCATTAATAGACCACTTTGATCTATTGAGTGTTGTGTGACCACAGCAACAGATTATCAAACCCAGAAGTGAGACAGAGTGGTGTGGAAGGATTGACTTGTTTTAGAGTTGACAAAAAGTGTTGGAGAGTTGAGGTATGTTTGACCTCCCCCATCTGCACTGTTCCCAGTACTTATTGCCACTGAAGGTACCGAGCCTCTAATAATGGTGATGCTGGTAGAAACCCTAATGCCATTTAATAACAAATAGGTCTTTATCTACCTTGTGTGATTATAAAGCTGAGCTATTTCTAGAACATTCAGATAATGTCACTGGAACTCAAAATTCTAATGTTAAGAGTGGGTGCATTATTTTCAGGCACTGGGGTCCCCAACACTCCAAAAGTGATCCTCAGGAGTGACATTGCAATTGTGAAAATATTAAAGGACAGAGAGCAGACAGCTGGACACAGGGGCTCTCTTCCCATGTCAGGCCTGAGAGAGTGAATATATTTTCCAGTGGGTATATATAATGGAGCTTACAGGTCTTTCCATAAGGCGTTCGTGTCATGCAGTTAGCATGTACATAGTTAATGGGTCATATCATAAGCGGGTAAAATTCTAAACAAGCAAGATGCTGAGTTACCATCTTGACCTAGTGTTAGTTGACTTCAAACCGGCCCTGTGCCCTCCCCAGGTGTTTGCTACATTTATGCTGGGCTGGCTCTAGAACCTGATTGCTCAGATATACAGATAACCTTCAGGCATAGTGAAGTAGCCAGGTACAGAAATGATTCCTCTACTATGGGAGCTCCTTTAAGCCTGCTCCTTAATGTGGAGCTAGCTATTGTGGGGGCACAGTATTTGACCTGGAGAATGTATTTGAAAACATTTATTTCTCAGAACACTGGAGATCTTTCTAAAATTAGGGCTAGTTTTCTCGGCTGATGGTCGTGAATGTAGAAATAAGGTAAAATATTTTGTACCAAGTCCTCAGTTAATGACACATTATGGAATGAACTACCACAATAGTTTTTATTATTGTTTTGCTTTTTTTACTGTAAGATATATATTTTTTAAATCTTCAAATGGAAAATACTTCATTAAGTAGACCCCTCTTACTACAGGAACCACTGACATTCAACGATGTGGCTGTAAAGTTCACCCGGAAGGAATGGCAGCTCCTGAACTCTGCTCAGAAAACCCTATATCAGGATGTGATGTTGGAGAACTATCGCAACCTGGTTTCCATTGGTGAGGAGAATTCTCAAGTCATTGACCTCGTCACTGGCTTTTCCTGTCTTATATGTTAAAAACTTTGCGGTGTTTGTGGTATTCTCAAAGAGGTAGATTCTCATTGCATTTTCTCATCCTAGGTTAGTGGGTTAGGTCTTCTACCCTTGAAAGAATGCTATTTACTTTGTTCCTTTGAACATTATTTTTCTAGAAATACAAAACTGCAGTCTTTACAAACTTTACGTTAATTTTGGTGTGTCCAAGATTCTGTAATTTCCCATAAACAGGTTATCTAATTGTCACCCCAGAAGCTTTCTCTCAATTGGAACAAGAGAACTGTGTTTGGTATTAGAAGCAAGCGATAGTGGAATTTTCTCAGATGCATGGTCAAAACACCTTAAGGGGAATTGGCTGGGGTAGTTGATTTAACAGGGAGAAGGCCTCATATCTATGAAAGGTGTCAGAAAATGCATAAAAGTGTGTGCTACTTTGTATGTGAGAGTTCACTTGTCCAAGATGTTGAGGGAAGTACACCTGTAGCTCTTATGAGATTAGATTTCCATTTTCTTGTTTTACACTATGTGTGTTTGCTTCCATAATTTTCTTTAACATTCTGAAATTTTCCCTTCTTTTATGTTTCCACTTTACTATGAAAATCTGTCTTGCACGCTTCTCTCCAAACAGAGAACTCTGAATTAGTAACTGTCCTCTGAATACAGCACATTCCTCCCCTACTGAGTAAGAATGGATATCCATTTGCAGTATGCAGCACCATCTTGCATCTTGAGCTCCCACCATAAACGGGTCTCCTTTGTGCTTCCTTAGCTTCCCCCCTTGGAGTGTCTCTAAAGATTTGGTGTCCATATTCTCATTTGGTGTCCTGTTCCTTTAAAGTTTTCTTCATGCAGGTGATGTCAGTTCTTTCTGTTTTCTTAGAGAGATGGTCAATTTGCCTTCTCTGTTGGAATTCTTTAACAGACATATTTCCCCATATTTTACTCCTTTTGGTGAAATATATTTATGACTTCTGTTGTTTCCAGGTATCTAAAATCATCTTCCTAGCAAGAAAATTATCAGCTTAAAGTATACTTTAGCACTGTACCTTACATTTTTTTCTACCTGTAAGATTTTTTTAAGTTGTCTGTTCCTCCAATAATTTTTGTAAGTGGAAAGGGCATGTTTTTTTTTTTAATTAAGCAATGTCTGCTATATATTTCTTACTATGTAGTGTCCCTTCCTTAGGCCCACCCCTTCTTAACAGGTCCAATACACGAAAGATGACTGTTGCTGCTTCTAAAGAACATTTTTGCAGTATATTCCAATAGGTTTTATTGCTGTTATTCAAACAATGCATAGTACATTCAATATTGCTCTCTTTTCTTTTCTGTCTCTTGAGTAGCCTTTTGGTTTCCATGTGTAAGTTGCCTTTCATGTCATCCCACATCTCATCTGGTCTCTGTCATTAGTCTTCAGTCAGACTTTTATTCCTCATGTTTATTCTTTACATCGTCTCTAAGCTGTGCTCTAGCTACTTTGGCTAGCTTCTACTTGGATTTGAGCAATTTATGATCTGTTCCACAGTTAACCCCTGGGCGTGTTTTGACTTATAAGCTTCTCCACCATTTCTTTCTGTAGATGTGGTTGATTTGATTTTCATTTGTTCCATTCCGGAAAATCCATATGTGTAGTTTCCATTTCTGGTGTTTAATAAGGAATTTGCTATGAATTCATCATTAGTCTCAAAATGTTATCAGTGAACCTGTGTGTCATTTCTGTTACTAAAGTCACATTTTCCAACTACTGCTACTTTCCCCAAATTTTACACTTATCAGTGTGTATGATTGTTTGGTTGATCAATGTCAGGCTGAAAAATTCATGTGAAAATTTCAATATATATTTTTAAATATTTTATTGGGAGCTCTTATAGATATCATAACTTCCCATAGTTCAGTTACATGGAGCAGTCCTGTACAATAGCTACCACAGTTTGAACACTTTTTCTTCTTTAATTCCTTGATATCAGCTCTCCTTTATCCCTTCTCCCCTCAATTTCATTATTGTGGTGGTAAACAGAACCTGGATGAAAGTGTGAGCAGCAGCCTTATATCTGTACTCCTGACCACAGGGCTTGGAAGACCAGTTCTAGTGTTGGAAGAAAACCCCCACAAGTCCCAAAGCTAGAACTGCTAATGAGCAATCTCCAGACAGAGATTTCCCCCCAACTGCCCTCCAGGAAGATGTTAGTATACAGCTGCTACAGGTGCCTGACTTCTTGCTTCTCAGCTGAAAGATGCCTAGCTTTGAAAGCAATCAGGTTCCCTTTGTTGCTGTCACTTAAGGAATCAATTATCTCTTTCTCTCTTAAATGCCCACTGGATGGGTCCTAAAGGACTGGTGTGTAATTGAAGGGCAGAAATAAAAAGGCTTTGCATTCTTTCACCAATTTATATAATCTCAGGGCATGCAGCTCCCCCGCCTCCCACACAAACACAGGCAGACACCTAGCTACCTAACAAGGTAGGCAGGATCTTTAGCCTCGGGATCCCTGAAATAATTGGATGAGCAACTTAAGACCAGTGCTGAGGGTAGGTGGAGTGGAGTAATTGTCTCCTGAGCGGGGAGAACAATAACAACAACATGTCTGCTCTTGTCGTTAAAGCTGCTGGCAGATAGTAATTAGCCATGCGCTTGTATGAGGTATCATTAAGGTGGCACTACAATGGAAGGATAGTGTGGCGATGATATTTAACTAAGAGTATGTGACTGGGACTCTTCTCCAACTTTGTGAATGCTTCTATGTTTGCTTTAATTGGTGCACAAAACTGAATAACACTTGTACTAACTGGTCTTGCTTGCAGGCATATGAATATGTTAGGGTTAGGGTTAGCGTTAGGGT
>NW_027459236.1:40000-104311 GCF_050624435.1 Tenrec ecaudatus
TTGTTGCAATCCATATTGATTGCATCAGGCATTTTGTACATATGTTGCCTTCATTCATTTATAGACATTTCTTTTTCTTTTTTAAAATCATTTTATTGGGGCTCATACAACTCATCACAATCCATACATACACCAATTGTGTAAAGCACACTTATACATTCGTTGCCTTCATCACTCTCAAAATTTGCTTTCCGCTTGGGTTTCTGGAATCAGCTCATTTCCCCTTTCCCCTATCCCCTTCTCACCCTGCTCCTCTTCCCTCATGAACCCTTAATAATTTATACATTATTATTTTCTCTTATCTTACACTGCACGGCGTCTCCCATCACCCAATTTTCTGTTGCCCATCTCCCAGGGGGGAAGTTATATGTAGATCCTTGTGATCGGTTTCCCATTTCTATACCCACTTCCCTCCCAGTATCGCCACTCTCACCGCTGGTCCTGGGGGGTTCATCTGTCCTGGATTCCCTGTGTTTCCAGTTCCCGTCTGTACCGCTGTGTATCTTCTGGTCTAACCAGGTTTGCAAGGTAGAATTGGAATCATGAGAGGTGGGGGGAGGAAGCGTTTAATAACTAGAGGAAGGTTGTGAGTTTCATTATTGCTATACTGAACCCTGAGTGACTCATCTCCTTCCCACTACCCCTCCGCAAGGGATGTCCAGTTGTCTACAGGTGGGCATTGGTCCCCCGTCATGTACTCCCCTCATTCACGATGATATAATCCCACCTCCCGCCTTTGTTGCTTGAAAACTGGTCCCCTCAGCCCTTCATGATCACACATGTTGGTGTGATGCTTCCATGTGGGCTTTGTTGCTTCTGGGCCAGCTTGTTTACTTTCAAGCCTCTAAGACCCGGGACGCTATATCACTTGATAGCCGGCCACCATCAGCCTTCTTCACCACACATACTTATGCACACATTCATCTTCAGCGTTTATGTGGGGAAGGTGATCACACAATGATGGTTTTTGTTCTTTGGTGTCTGCTACCTGATCCCTTCAACACCTCGTGCTCACTTAGGCTTGTGTGCTTCTTCTCTGTGGGCTTTGTTGCTTCTGAGCTAGATTTCAGCCTGTTTGCCTTCAAGCCTTTAAGACCCCCAGAGTTTCATTATATTGTGCAGAGAGTGGCTATGAGCCAAACCCACTAGACTGCACCCAACAACAGTAACAACAGGACTTGTGCTTCTAACAATATGCTGAAGAAGACCTTAAGAGAATCTCCCCTTCGTTTAGAGCAGCGGCTCTCGACCTGTGGGTCATGTCTACTTAGGGGGTCAAACAGCCCTTTCATGGGGTGGCCTGAATTATAGCAGTAGCAAAATTACAGCTATGATGTAGCAACAAAAATAATTGTATGGTTGGTTGGTCACGACTACATGAGGAACTGGATGAAAGGGTCGTGAGTAAGAATGTTGAAAACCACTGTCCAAGAGGAAGACTCAATTCTTGATACAGTTGAAGGGCAACAAAATAGACTCAGCCCCAATATAGATGGGATAGCACAGTGGCTGCAACAATAAACACAATCCAAAGAAACACTGCAAGGATGGCACAAGATGGGGCAGTGTTTCATTATATTGACATAGAGTTGTTATGAGTCAAAACACACAAGAAAAAAAAAACAGGACTTGTTTTTCTAACAATGTACCTAAGTAGACCTTAAGAGAATCTCCTATTAGTTTAGCGCAGCGGGCCTCAAACTGAAGGTCGTGACCCCTTTTGGGGGATGAATGACCCTTTCACGGCAGTGGACCGTTCATTAAAGTGGAAAAATTAGAGTTATGATGTAGCAATGAAAATAATTTCATGATTTGGCAGTCACCACTACATGAGGAATGGTATGAAAGAGTCGTGGCATTAGGAAGGTTGAGAACCACTTCTCTAGGGCAAGACACAAATCTGGTACAGAAGGGAAGGAAGAGAGCGGCAGTCTCCAACAAGTTGGATTAGCACAGTGGCTGCAACACTGAGGCCAAGCACACAAGCACGGTGAGGGTGGCACAGGTCAGGGCAGCTAAGAGTCAAAACCCACTCGACAGAACTTAATGACAATAACTACAGGACGTGTACTTCTAACAATATGCTGAACTAGATCTTAAGAGAAACTCCTCTAAATTTAGAGCAGTGGTTCTTAACTTGTGGGTCGCGACCCCCTCTCACAGGTGTTGCCCAATTCATAACAGTAGTGAAATCACAGTAATGGAGTAACAATGAAAAAAAAATTACTGTTGGAGGATCACCACAACATTAAGAATTGTATAAAGGAGCCATGCCATTAAGAAGGTTCAGAAACACTGCCCGAGAGGAATACACAAAACGTGGTACTGCAGAAGGGCAGCAAGTGAGAGGCAGACCCTACAAGATGGTATAGCTCAGCGGCTGCAACAATGAGTGCCATCAACGAACCACTGTGAGGACGGCACAGGATGGGGCAGCGTTTCATTATCTTGTGCTTAGAGTTGCTGAGAGTCAAAACCCACTCGACGGCAACTAACAGCAACACAAAAAGTACTTGAGCTTCTAACAATATGCTGACGTAGATCTTAAGAGAAACTCCTCTTAGTTTAGTGCAGGGTTCTCAGCCTATGAATCACGAACCCTTTTGGGGAGTGAGTGGGTTGAATGACCCTTTCACAAGGGTTGCCTGATTCATAAGATTAGCAAAATTACAGTTATGAAATATCAGCGAAAATTTTGTATGACTGGGGGTCCACCACTATTTTGGGAACTGCATGAAAGGGTCGTGAATTTAGGAAGATTGAGAACCACTGTCCGAGAGGAAGACACAAATGTTGGTAGAGTAGAAGGGCAGCAAAGGAGAGGCAGCCCCTCCAAGTTGGAATAGCTCAGTGGCTGCAACAACCAGCGCAAGCAAAGAACCACTGTGAGGAATGCACAGGATGGGGGAGCATTTCGTTATATTTTGCATAGAGTTGCTATGAGCCAAAACCCACTTGAAGGCACCTAAATAAAATAACAACAGGACTTTTGCTTCTAACAATGTGCTGAAATATATCTTATGAGACATTCTTCATAGTTTGGAGCAGAGATTCTCAACCTGTGGGTCATGACTCCATTAGGGTGATGAACTACCCTTGCACAGGGGTGTCCCACTTCATAGCAGTAGCTACATTACAGTTATGAAGTAGCAATGACGATAAATTTATGACTGGGATTGAACCCACTACATGAGCAGTGGTATAAAAGGCCTGTGGCATTATAAGAAGGTTGAGAGCCACTGTCCTTGAGCAAGACAGAAATCTTGGCAGAGCAGAAAGGCAGCAAATGAGAGGCAGACCCCCAGATGATAGATTAGCGCAGTGGCTGCAACCATGAGTGCAGACAAGAAACCACTGTGAGGATGGCACAGGACGGGAGAGCGTTTCATTATCTTGTGCGTAGAGTTGCTGAGAATCGAAACCCACTGGGCAACACCTAACAACAATCACTGTAGGACTCATGCTTTTCACAATATGGTGCTGTAGATCCTAAGAGAAACTCCTCTTAGTTTAGAGCAGTGGTTCTCAACTTGTGGGTCACGAGCCCTTTGGGGGGGTCAAATGACCCTTTCACAGTGGAGGCCTGATTCATAACTGTAGCAAAATTAAAGTTACAAAGTAGCAATGAAAATAATTTTATGATTGGGGGGTTCATCACTACATGAGGAAATGAATGAAAGGGCAGTAGAGGGGCAGCAAAAGAGAGGCAGCCCCCCAAAAGTTGGATCAGCCCATGATTGCAACAATGACAACAAGCAAAATAACCACTGTGAGGGTGGCACGACACGGGGTCACGTTTCATTATATTGTGTATAGAGTTGCTATGAGCCAGCACACACTCAAAGGCACCAAACAATAACAACAGGACTGTGCGTCTATGAATATGCGGAAGTAGACCTTAAGAGAAACTCCCCTTAGTTTAGACCAGTGGTTCTCAAACTGTGTCACAGTGCCTTTAGAAGACTAATGAACCTTTCACATGGGTGGCCTGATCCATAACAGAAGCGAAATTACAGTTATGATGTAGCAATGAAAATATTTTATGGTTGGGGAGTCACCACTACATGAGGACTGGTATGAAATAGTAGTGGCATTCAGAAAGTTGAGAACCACTATTCTTGAGGAAGACACAAATCTTGGTACGGAAGGGCAGGAAAAGAGAGTTAGTCCCTAACAAGATGGATTACCACAGTGGCTGCAACAATGAGCGCAAACAGAAGAACCACCGTGAGGATGCACAGGGCAGGACAACGTTTCATTACATTGTGCATAGGGTTGTTATGAGCCAAAACCCACTCGAAGGCAGCCAAAAACAAGAACAGGATTTGTGCTTCTAACAATATGCTGAAACATACCTTAAAAATAAACTCCACTTAGTGTAGAATAGCAGTTCTCAAACTGTGGGTCGTGATGCCTTTTGGGGGGTGGGGGGGAGAATGACTATATCACATGGTGGCCTGATTCATAACAGTAGCATAATTTTAGTCATAAAGTAACAAGGAAAGTAATTTTATGATTGGGGAGGGGGCGTCACCAATACATGAGGAATGGTGTGAAAGAGTCGTGCATTAGGAAGTTTGAGAACCACTGCCCTAGAGGAAGACACAAATCTGGGTACAGTTGAAGGTCAGCAAATGAGAGGCAGTCCCCCAAAAGATGGATTAGCACAGAGACTGCAACAATGAGTGAAAACAAAAGAAAAGTGTGAGGGTGTTAGAGGATGGAACAGTGTTTCATGATACTGTGCATAGAGTTGTTATGAGCCAACTATGAGCCAAACCCACTCGACAGCCCCCGAACAACAATAAGAACAGGACTCTTGCGTGTAATAATATACAGAGCTATACCACAGGAGAAACTCCTCTTAATTTAGAACGGCAGTTCTCAACCTGTGATTTGTGACCACTTTGGTTGGTTGAACAACCCTTTCACAGGGTGACTAGATTCATAAGACTTGCAAAATTACAGTTATGGAATAACAGTTGAAAAAAAAACTTTATGCTTTGGGGACCACCACTACACATTGGGAAGTGTATGGAAAGGTCGTAGAAATAGGAAGGGTGAGAAACACTGTCCTAGAGGAAGACGCAAGTACAGTAGAAGGGCAGCAGAAGAGAGGAAGTCCCTACAAGACAGATTTGCACGGTGGCTGCAACAATGAGCGCAAGCAAAGAACCACCGTGAGGATGATGCAAGGCTGGGCAGGCCTTTATTATATTGTGCACAGGGTTGCTATCAGCCCAAACCCTCTCCACGGCCCGAACAACAATAACAGGAGGAATCATACATCTAACAGTATGCTCAACTAAACCTTGAGAGAAACTGCTCTTAGTTTAGAGCAGCCGTTCTCAACTTGTGAGTTGAGTGGTATATCCTTTGGGGGTGTTCAAATGACCCTCCCATAGGCGTGGCCAGATACGTAACAGTAGCAAAATTACAGTTATGAAGTAGCAACAGTACAATTTTTTTGGTTGGGGGGTCATTACTACACGAGGCACTGTATGAAAGGGTCGTGGCATTAGGATTGCTGAAAACCACAGTCCTACAGGAAGACACAAGTCTTGATACAGTTGAAGGGCCGCAATATAGAGTCAGCCCCCAAATAGATGGAATAGCATAGTGGCTGCAGCAATGAGCTCAAGCTAAGGGAACACTGTGAGGATGGCACAAGATGGGGCAGCATTACATTATATGGAGCATAGAGTTGCTATGAGTCAAAACCAACTCGACTGCATCTGACAACAAAACAACAGGACTTGTGTTTCTTATAATGTGCTGAAGTAGACCTTAAGAGAAACTCCTATTAGTTTAGTGCAGCGGTTCTCAACTTTTGGGTCACGAGCCCTGTTGGGGGATGAATGAACCTTTCATAGTGGTCGCCTAACAGTAGAAAAATTAGAGTTACAAAGTTGCAATGAAAATAATTTTATGATTTGGCAGTCAGCACTATATGAGGAACGGTATGAAAATGTTGTGGCATTAGGAAGGTTGAGAACCACTGCCCTAAAGGAAGACACAAGTCTTGGTAGAGTAGAAGGGCAACAAAAAATAGCCAGCCCTCCCCCAAATATGGCTCCAACAATGAGCACTAGCAAACAACCACTGACAGGATGGCACAGGTCTGGGAAGCATTTCATGATATTGTGCATAGAGATGCGATGAGCCAAAACCCCCTCCGCAGAACTTAACAACAGGGCTTGTGTGTTTAACAATATGCTGAAGTAAATCTTAAGAGCAACTCTTCTTAGTTTACAGCAGGGTTCTCAACATTGGGTCGTGAACACTTTCAGGTGGGGGGTGTTTCGAAACACCCCTTCACAGTGATGGCCTGATTCATAACAGTGGCAAAAGTACAGTTATGAAATATCAATGAATATAATTTTATGATTGGGGTCCACCACTACATTGGGAACTGTACGAAAGGGCCGCAGAATTAGGATGTATGAGAAACATTGTCCTAGAGGAAGACACAAATGTTGGTACAGTAGAAGGGCTGCAAAAGTCAGGCAGCCCCTACAAGATGGAATAGATGCAGCTTGAGTGCAAGCAAAGGACCACAGTGAAGATGGCACGAGATGGGGCCGAGTTTCATTATATTGTGCATACAGTTGGTATGAGCCAACACACACTCAAAGGCACCAAACAATAATAAAAAGAACTTGGGCTTCTAAGAATATTCTGAAGTAGACCTTAAGAGAAACTCCTATTCGTTTAGACCATTGGTTCTCAAACTGTGTGTCGAGACACCTTTGAGGAGACTAACGAACCTTTCACATGGGTGGCCTGATCCATAACAGAAGCAAAATTACAATTATGATGTAGCAATGCAAATATTTTATGGTTGGATGTCACCACTACACGAGGAATGGTGTGAAGTGGTTGTGGCATTTGGAAAGTTGAGAACCACTGCTCTAGAGGAAGACAGATATCTTGGTACAGAAGGGCAGGAAAAGAGAGGCAGTGCCCAACAAGATGGATTAGCACAGTGGCTGCAAAAATGAGTGTGAGCAAAAGAACCACTGTATGGAAGGCACAGGACGGGAAAGCATTTTATTACATGGTGCATAGAGTTGGTATGAGCCTAAACCCATTCGAAGGCACCAAACAACAGGATTTGTGCCTCTAACAATATGCTGAGGGAGACTTTAAAAGAAACTCTTAGTGTAGAGTAACAGTTCCCTAACTGTGGGTCACAACGTCTTAGGAGGGAACAATGAGCATTTCACATGGGTGACCTGATTCATAACAATAGCAAATTTATAGTTATGGAGTAACAAGGAAAATTATTTTTTGATTGGGGGGGTTACTAGTACGTGAGGAATGGTGTGAAAGAGTCATGACATTAGGAAGGTTGAGAACCACTACCCTAGAGGGAGACATAGATCTGGGTACAGTAGAAGGGCAGCAAAAAGAGGCAGCCCACAGCACAATGGAATACAACAGTGGCTGCAACAATCCGCGCAAGCAAAAGAACCACTGGGAGGATGGCGCAGGACAGGACACCTTTCCAACATATTGTGCTTAGAGTTGCTAGGCGTCGAAAACTACACAACAGAATCTAACAATAACTATAGGATTTGTGCTCCTGACAATAGGGTGAAGTAGATATTAAGAAAAACTCCTCTTAGTTTAGACCAGCGGTTTTTAACCTGTGGTTCGCGACCACTTTTGGTGATCGAATGACCCTTTCACATGTGTGAAATGATTCATAACTGTAGGAAAATTACAGTTACGAAGTAACAATAATATTATGGTGGGGGTCACCACTACATGAGGAACTGTATGAAAGGGTCATGGCATTAGGAAATTTGACAACCATTGCCTTAGAGGAAGACACAAGTCTTGGTACAGTAGAAAGGCCACAAAAAAGAGGCAGCTACCCAAAAGTTGGATTAGCACAGTGGCTGCAACAATGCGCACAAGCAAAAGAACCACTGTGAGGATAGCATAGGATGGGAAAGCGTTTCATTATATTGTGCATAGAGTTACTATGAGCCAAAACCCACTCGATGGTACCTAACACCAATAACAACAGAACTTGTGCATCTACCAGTATGCTGAATTCTATCTTAAGAGAATCTCCTCTTAGTTTAGAGCAGGGGATCTTCAGCTGTGTGTCGCGACCCCTTTGTGGATATGGAATGAAAATTTCACAGGGGTGTCGTGACTCATAACAGTAACAAAATTACAGTTATGAAGCTGCAATGAAATCATTTTATGGTTGGGGGGGGTCACCACTAAATGAGAATCGGTATGAAAATATCATGGCATTAGGAAAGTTAAGAACCACTGCTCTAGAGGAAGTCCCAAATCTTGGTATGAAAGGGCAGGAAAAGAGAGGCGGTCCCCAACAAGATGCATTAGCACAGTGGCTGCAACAATGAGCGCAAGCAGAGAACCACTGGGCGGCGTTTCATTATATTGTGCGTAGAGTTGCTATGAGACATACCCATTCGACGGCACCTAACAACAACAACAACAAATGGACTTGAGCTTCTAACAGTATGGTGAAATAGACCTTAAGAGAAACTCCTCTCAATTTAGAGCAGGGGTTCTCACCATGTGGGTCGTGACCCCTTTGGGGCTTAGACGAACCCTTTACAGGGTTGCACTATTCATAACTTGTAACAAAACGAGAGTTACGAAGTAGCAAAGAATATAATTTTATGATTGGGGTCTACCACTACAAAGGAAACTGTATGAAAGTGTCGTGAATTTAGGAAGGTTGAGAAGCACTGTCCTAGAGGAAGATACAGATATTGGTAGAGTAGAAGGGCAGCAAAGGAGAGGCAGCCCCTACAATTTGGAATAGCTCAGTGGCTGCAACAATGAGCGCAAGCAAAGAACCACTGTGAGGAATGCACTAATGGGGCAGCGTTTCGGTACATTGTACATAGAGTTGCTGTGAGCCAAAATCCACTCGACGGCACTTAACAACAACAACAACAGGACTTGGGCGTCTAACAATATACTGAACTACATCTTAAAGAAACACCTCTTAGTTTAGAGCAGCGGTTCTCAACCTGTGGATCGGGACCTCTTTGGGGGTTGAGCTACCCATTCACAGGGGTCGGTCTCTTCTTCATAGTAGCAAAATTACAGTTATGAAGTAGCAACGAAAATAATTTTACGAATGGATGTTCACCACAACATCAGGAACTTCATTATAGTGCCAAGGAATTAGGAAGGTTGAGAACCACTGGTTTAGAGCATAGGAAATCGGATGCAATACTGCATATTTTAACACACATGAAGGTGGAAAATAAAGGAAATTGGGAGAGGACAGTAGTATCAAATTCCTATGAGTCAGAATTGTTCTATGTCATAGAGTAGCTAAGACAATGAGAAGAAATGACAAAGTCAAAGAGCTGAAGAGAAAATTCCATAGGACACGTGGCAACAGCTTTATGCTCTTGTTAGACCCTCGGGACCTCCTTATCTTTTGCTGGTGCACCTCCAAGATCCCAGAATCCCTAGTTGACAGTGGAATTTGCATAGCGAACTGGCTCATTGAGCCAAGCCGGAGGCCTCTGTCTGCAGAAGAGACCAAGTCCTGTGCTGCAGCTCCTGCTCCCATATGCAAGCAGTGGGGTCCAGATGCGGGTCCTGTGTCTGCTTCCTGTTGTAAAAGACAGTGTTGGGACAAGTAGCCTTCTACTGAGTCTCTCCTCCGTCTACCTGGGGGAGCAGGCTCCTGGCTTGCTGTGGCCAGCTAATAGCAATTAGTAGGCATAGCGCTAATGAAGAGAGGGGACAGCTGGGCAGAGGGCCTAAACCTGCTGAGCGCCATGGCCCCTGAGACACTGGCAAGCTGTTGGCTCCCAGCTCCTTGTCCCTGACTCTTACCTGCCTCCCTCTCTCGAGATCACTCTTGAATTTCAGTCTCCATGCAATCTCACCCAGCCTTGCTGCCTGACTGGAGAGGGAGCCTGGAGGCTGTTAGAATAGCGCTGCTCAGGCTCTTTGGGCTAAAGAGTCTGACGTGGGCCAGGAGCTCCATGAAGTTCCCTCCCTCAGGCAGTTTTCTGCCTCTCCATCCCCCTTAGTCTCCCTGCAGGCCTGGCCCTGGGCCCTGACCTTCCACTTGCTTCCTCATCCAACATGTGGAGGGCTGGCTCTTGCCAAGTACACACATGGGTGCAGACATGAGAGATCCCACTCCTGGAAACCAGGAGGTCTGTAAACAAGGGCACAGCTGAG
This sequence comes from Tenrec ecaudatus, assembly GCF_050624435.1. Lineage (NCBI taxonomy): Eukaryota > Metazoa > Chordata > Mammalia > Afrosoricida > Tenrecidae > Tenrec > Tenrec ecaudatus. Next base: position 50,201 of record NW_027459236.1, read on the forward strand.
GCCTGTTCTTACGCAAATCATGTGCATCCTTCTCTCTGCCCTCTGCCCTGGGGTAGGGACAAGGGCTCTGGGAAGACCGGCCACCCCATCACTATGGGGCATGGCCCGATGGTGCTGGTGCACAGAGCACTGGGCAGGCAGGGCTCCCTACAGGCCCTTGCACCGTGTGGGGCCACAGAAGGGGAGAAAGGCAGAAGAGTGCTGCCAGGAGCCAGCTGCACTGTGGCAACGTGGGGTCCTCTGAGCTGGGCCACTGAGGTGGGGTGCTAAGGCTGTGCTCCCCTCTCCCTCTCCCCAGGTGTGTGGTTGTGCTCTTCAATCCCCGGAAACACAAGCAGCACCACATCCTCAACAGCTCCAGGTAAATGGGCTCTGGGGCTTTGGGGAGTGCCACCTTTTCCCAGGGACGGCCAGAGGAGTGCCACCTGCTTCTCTGTGGCATTGGGCCCTGTTGGGCCCCAGGCCTGCAAGGGAAGCAGCACAAGGAGGGCGGGTTTGCTGCCCTTGTTTTGAGAGGGGACTGTGAGAGGCCAGACCTGGGCCAGGCTGCCAGTGCCTCTCTTGAGCCTGCCCCCATTCCTTTCAGGAAAACCATCACTGCCCTTGCCTTCTCTCCTGATGGCAAGTACCTGGTCACCGGCGAGGTGAGTGAGGAAGGAAGCTCAGGCACTGCAGAGGGGGTGGCCTGGCCTTAGCAGAGAGTGACAGCCTGCAGCCCGCATAGGACTGGTGCCAAGTTTGACTTTCTGTACTGGTGTCAACTTTGGGTGTTTGGTCTGCCCTAGAGCAGTGTTCTTAGGCTGTAGCCTGCATCAGAAGTGCTATGGTGGCCCCGTAGTACAGACTGCTGGCTCTCGGGCTCAGCAGGTCTGGGGTGGCTCTCTTCAGTTTGCAATGCTAACAAGTAGTTCCAGATGAGGCTGAAGCTGCCAATTTGGGAACCACATTTTGGAAAACACCTCCTTAAAACATTCCTTATCCTGGAGTCCTCCTGTTGGTCACAGTGTGGAACAGGGCTGCCCTCCCATAGACTTGCCCTGTGAGGCTGTGGGAGCCAACCGCAGTAGTGGTGGTTCTTGCCCATCCAAATCACGCCAGGAGCCCATCCCTGAGAGTCCCTGTTCCCCAACACTGATCACATTCCCTCCGGGGGTGTCCTTGATTCATGTGCAGGCACATTAGGTTAGGTGTCCTTCATTTATGTGCAGGCTCTTGTCCAGTGGCTGGGAGAGCCAGGCCTCCTTGGATGGGGAGGGAGCTGGCTGCCTCTGGCCTTTACTTTGGGGTCTTTGTCCCCGCAGAGTGGACACATGCCTGCTGTGCGGGTGTGGGACGTGTCGGAGCGCAGCCAGGTGGCAGAGCTTCAGGAGCATAATTATGGCGTGGCGTGTGTGGCCTTCTCACCCAGCGCCAAGTACATTGTCTCAGTGGGCTACCAGCATGATATGATCGTCAATGTCTGGGCCTGGAAGGTGAGTGGGCTGCTGGCCTCAGGACAGGCAGGGCCGGGAGGGGAGCCAAGAAACTGCTGACAGGTGGCCTTCACTTCCGCCTGCTGGCCTCAGTCCCTTTCTAGAGAACTCTGAGCAGAAAGGAGCAACTGTGTATCTAGGATGCTGAAGAAGGGGCAGAAGGAGAGGTCAAGTTCACAGCTTGTCTAACCTCCTTCAGTGTGTAAGTTTCTTTTCCCTCAGCTCCTAGAAGCAGAGCCTTGATTTCCCTTGACTTTCTCTCCAGAAAAACATTGTAGTGGCTTCCAACCAGGTGACCAGTCGGGTGAAAGCAGTATCCTTCTCTGAGGACTGCAGCTACTTTGTCATTGCAGGCAACCGGCACATCAAATTCTGGTTCCTTGATGACAGCAAGACCTCAACGGTGAGGCAGCAAGTAGCTACCAGGGTGGGGTCTGCCCAGATCTGTTCCACCTGCGCCCACTTCTGCATGCTCAAAAGCCCTTTGGAAGTCTCAGCTGGGCCAGGTGCTATGTCAATCTGCAAGGGAAGCCTTTTCCCTCTCTCCCCAGGGCCTGCTTTCCAGGGGGTAGCCTGCAGGGTGGGTGTGTGGGTGGCACCTGTGGTGTGCCTCCACAGGTGAATGCCACTGTGCCCCTGCTGGGCCGCTCCGGGCTGCTGGGGGACATGCAGAACTACCTGTTCACTGATGTAGCCTGTGGCCGCGGGAAGAAGGCTGACAGCACCTTCTGTATCACATCCTCGGGGCAGCTGTGCGAGTTCAGTGACCAGAGACTGTTGGACAAGTGGGTGGAGCTGAGGGTAAGTGAATGCTTTGTCGGCACCCTCCCGTCTGTCACCTCCAGGCTCCGGGGGTCCTGGGGTTAGCAGCGGGGTCTGCATGCACGCTGGGGGAGGCCCCAGGCGGAGGAAGGTGTTTGGGAACCTCTCTGCTCGCTCGCGCTCTCTGTCTCTGCCGCTTCCTCTGCTTTCCTCTTCTGCTCAGCACAAAGACAGCATCACAGTAAGTGTGCTGGCCCTGTCCGCTGCCTCTGCTGCCTTTCTCTTGGCCGGCCTTTTCTGAGTGTGTGTTTGCCTAAAACTCAGGTGGCTTATAAGGCTTGCTGACTCCTTCTTCCTAATTGCATGGGGCTGTGGGCCCTCTGGCTAGCTGCTGTTAGAGGGAGGGGCATTGAGGGGCTCTGGCCAGGGCAGCTGTCCTACCTTGCACTTGTCCTTGCCTCTTGGCTCATGGCTGTTGAGGTGGGGTGAAGGAGTGCGCAGACGCCCTTGCTGAATGGGGCTTCTGTGCTCACAGACCACAGTGGCCCACTGCATCTCGGTGAGCCAGGACTACATCTTCTGTGGCTGTGCTGACAGCACCGTGCGTCTTTTCAACCCCTCCAACCTGCACTTCCTCAGCACGCTGCCCCGGCCCCATGCCCTGGGAACAGACATTGCCAGCATCACAGAGGCCAGGTGAGCGGTGTGGGTGGGCTCCTGAGTCCTGTCAGAGCCCCACTCTGTGCCAGGCCATCCTTGGCATGCTGCAAGGAGAGAAGGGCACACATAGGCCTCTCGGAAGACCCTTGCAGTCAAGCACAGGTGGGTCTTTTAGCATTTCTTGCTCACTGTGGGCAACCGTGGTAATCTGAGTCTGCCGTGTGGTAATGCATTGTCCTGTAAAGACCACAGCTAGGACAGACGGGCAGTTCCTTGGGGTTTCTGAGAGAGACTGGAAACCTGATGGAGCAGGCCTTTCTCCCTCAGGGTGGTCCTGGGTTGCAGCTGCGGTAGGAGGGGCTTATTGTAGCCTCGGGCCTTGGGTTGGGTGATTGCAGGAAGTGAAGTTTTGCTCTGGTTTCAGTGCTGTCAGGAAGCGGGGCAGTTCTGCAGTTGGGTATATTAATTTCTCTTTCAGGGCAGGACGGGACTAAATCTGCAATTGGTAGGAAATGATATATGACCATGGTTGTGGCTTGCACAGTGTCCTTCCTTGTCCTCTGACGTGAGTCTAGAAGGGCCTGACATCTGCTTGGCTGCATCACGGCCACACACTGTCCCTGCCTGACGTTGGGGGCTATGAAATAACTTGTGTTCTTTTGGAGAGCCCCATGGCAAGGAATGCCAGGCCAGCTGCTGCGTTCTTTCTCCAGTGACTGCTGGCCAACCTGCTGCTCCTCCCTTGAGTGCCCCATTTCATTTGCGCTCACTCACTAGTTTGCCCTGTCTGCCCTGGACACCCTGCCCCCCTCTTTCCTCAGTCGCCTTTTCGCTGGAGTGGCCAATGCGTAGTATCCGACACCATCTCCTTGGCCTTTGATCCTGCAAATCAGTGGCTGTCTTGTGTGTACAATGACCATAGTATTTATGTCTGGGATGTGAAGGACCCCAAGAAAGTGGGCAAGGTGTATTCAGCTCTCTATCATTCCTCCTGCTTCTGGAGTGTAGAGGTACGTGGGCCAGGTCTGCTGAGACTGACCGTGTTTCCTGGGCTACTATTAGGAGCTGGAGTTCCTCAAGTGTGGAATTTGTTTCCTCCAGCACCCTTGCTCCCCCAGCAGTGCCCCTGGGTCCCTTCATATCTGTTAATTGGCTCTGAGGATGGGAGGGGATTTTAGTGCTGACTCATCTCAGACGTTTTTCAGTATGCCCTGTGCAGTCTGAGCTTTGCCTCTTTGGACATGTTCCTGAACTTGACCAAACCTTAGTTTCTGCAATTGTGAAATGACATACCTGATGCATTTGATTTTTACGAAAAGGAGACAATGAAAGTTGGAGATTTAGAATGCCTAGTACTTACTAGGTGCTTGGTTAATGTATATTCCTTTACTTGTTAAAGACAAGAGCTAATCATTATGACTTGCTTGCTCTGGGAAAAGCCTGGGGCTAAGTCTTGACCAACAAATCCCTCTTGGAGGAAGCACGGCCAGAATGCCCCTTAGAAGTGAGGATGGCAAGTCTTCATCTCACATCCATTGGACATGCTATCAGGAGAGACTGGTTCTTAAGAAAGGACATAATGCTTGTTAAAGTACAGGGGCAGCAAGAGGGAAGAAGACACTTGATAAGATGGATGTCCACAGTGGCTACAGCAATGGGCTCAACATGGACCAACGACTGTGGTGATGACACAAGAGCAGGCAGGGTTTCATTCCGTTGTACAGTTCCGGTCTCTGGTACAAAGGAAAATAAGTTGCCCTATCCTGTGGGGTCGAGGCTATTGTGCCTGCTGTGTATTTTGTCCTAAGGACTTGCAGTGTTGTTCTTTATACAGTGTTGTTGTTATTAGCTGCTTTTCGGTCCATTTTGACTCATAGCGACCCCCATGCATTTCAGAGTAGAACTGTTCCATAGGGTTTTTAAGGCTGTGACCTTTTGGAAGCAGATTTTCAGGCCTACCTTCCTTAGGCACCTCTTGGATTCTGGGTGGGATTTAACTGCCGACTTCCTGGGTGCTAGTCAAACACTACCCAGGGAGTCCTCCCACTGAATAGTGTGAGTGTATTCCCACCTAGGGTGCTCCTCTTCCAGTACTTGTTTGGACGGTATTCTCTTTTGATCCATAGGGTTCCATGGACTCATTTTCAGTAGTACATCATCAGGTCTTTCTTCCCAGTGTGTCCTAGCTTGGATGCTCTGGTGAAGCGTGTCCAGAGTGGCTTGCTCTGGTTATAATCTTAGCTGGTGACACTGCTTACAGCAATCACAGCTATAGACAAATGACAACATGATGAAAAACTGACAGATGGGTGGCAGCCTAGGGAAGGAATGATCAACACAACACAACACAGCCTGAGTGGAAATTGAGCTACGGAGTCTCTGAGAGTCCAGGCTCTTCGTCCTGGCACAGCCTGGGGCAGGGCCTGGAGCCAGGAACTGTGGCTGCTGGGGTGAGGACCCCCAGCTTCCCCACTTGGCATTCCCTCCCCAAACAGAGCTGGCAGCCTGTGGGAATTGTCTTTCCGCTTGCACATGGTGGCGCTGACGAGCACAACGCAACCCTGCTGGTGGTTAATGACTGGTGACATTTTGAGGCCGCTGCCCACCTTTGGTTGAGGGAATTTGCCAATGTTCGGAAGTTGTTGGGCTCTAACGAAATGCAACCCCTGCAAGCAAGCATTGAGTCAGTGCATGAGGTGTGGGGCACTCTGACATCCCCGTGTGACCGTGAAAAGCAGGCTGCGGAGCAGTGGTGGCTGCTGAGGCTCCTTTCTCCTGGCAATACTGGCGTGCTGAAATGGCGGGCTGATTTGCCATGGAAAGCAGGGTTTCATGGGAACTTGAGGATTAAGAATCCACATGCCTGCAATCAATATTGTATGTTCATCGTATAATTTACTTTGAAAGGGAGACGACACAGTTCTCCGAATTTTTGGGTGAAGTAAACCACTTTTCCAAAGGAGTAAGTGGATTTCTGTGTTTATAAATCATGCCCACCACTTGGGAGTGCAGGGGAGGATATGGGAGGATGGTAAAGAAGAGCAGCAGGAGAGGACCTGAAGACCTCCTGTTTCCTCAGGGTCAGGGTCAGGGGAAACCAATGTCCCTGGAACACCACTGTCTCTCTGGAATGGTATTAGCACAGCTTGTTATTTGCATACTGTACTGAGTTCATTCTGACTCGCAGCGCCCCTATAGGGAAGAATAAACATGCCCCAATGAGTCTCTGAGACTATAATTCTTTACTCAAATAGAAAGCCTCATCTTTTTTCCATGGAGGAACTGGTGGATTCAGAACTGCTGACCTGGTGGTTAGCAGGCCAACACCGAACCTACTATACCACCAGGACATTTCTGTTTAGCCTAGAGACTTTCAAATGGATAGAACAAGACCCATCCGAACCCTGTTCACTGCTATCAACCCCCCTCTCTGTGAAGTCCCCACTACGTTCTGTGAAGTTCACCACTTTCTCCGTGTGTGTGTGTGTGTGTGTGTGTGTGTGTGTGTGTGTGTGAGAGAGAGAGAGAGAGTTATAAAAATAGGAACTTTGACCCCTTTTTAGAACTCTTGCAATTCCAGGGCTTGTTCAACAAAGAACGAATCCCCATTGACTTCAACCTGAATTGTCCCATGTGGTAATACACATTGGGGTTCCAGACACACTGAGCTAATGAGTGAGTGGACACTACTGTGCTTTCTAAACAAACCCTGTGTGACAGGGCTGCACCTGCCTTACTTAATTGAATAACCAGAACCGTTTTCTAAAATAGGTAATATCAACTTAATCTCCCTGCCATCGAGTCACTGCTGATGCATAGCGACCTTGTAGGACAGGGGAGAATTGCCCCCATGAGTTTCTGAGCCTGTAACTCTTGACAGGAGTAGAAAGCCTCATCTTTCCCTCACTGATTGCTGCTGTTTTCGAACTGCTGAGTTTAAGGTTAGGGACACAATGTGTAACCCACTACACCACCAGGAGATGCTTGTGTCAACTTTCTATATACGAAAATGAAGTGTCGCCAGGTCCGATGCCATCTTCATGGTCACTGCTGTATGTGAGTCCAAAGTTGTGGGCCAATACATCTCAAGGAGAATCGCCTGCATATCCAATGACACATCCCCGCACAAAACCCGATTTCCTTTTCTACTGATCAGCCTTGCTTAATGACTTGGCCAAAGTGAGCAAGCATAAATCCTCCCAGCCTCCCTTGCCAGGCACAGTGTGGTTCCCGAGAGCAGTGTTTCTTCTACAATGGGAGTGCTCATGCTTTTGCCACACTGGGCAGATTCTATGAATATTTTGACTTTTTTTAAACTTATTTGATCATAGAGCATGTTTCCCTTTTCCCTTTGTATGAGATGACAAAATTTCACTCACTTCCTAGTCATCCAAGGAAAGAGTAAACTTCCCTGCCCTGCCAGTGAAGGGCTTGGCCAATAGAATAAAAGTGGAAGGAGTTGTGTGCCACTCTAGATCAGAGGTTTTAAGAGAAATGGTCCTTTTGTTGCTTACCTATCCTTCAAGAGGAAGGAACCCTGGTAATATAGTGGTTATGTGTTGGGCTCTTAACCTCATGAGTCACATGCAAGTCTTTCAATTTCAAAGCCTGATTGTTCCCCTGCACAAAGCTAACAGAGATAAGCAACAACTGCTTGTAGGCTGGAAAGATTGCCCAAATATAGTGTACCTAGGGGATTTCTTACTGCCAGGAGAAATACAGGCGATGTGGCAGGTGACGGTCCTAGTATCTCTCAGCTGCCAATCAGAGGCAGGTTCTGAGCCTTCAGTCAGGGCCACTGGAGCAAGTGGCTCATGGTGCTGCTGCCATAGTCCATCCCAGGTCAAGCCCTCTGAGGTGCTGGGTAGCAGAGTTTTGGATTGGCACTCAGTGAGGGCTACTTCAAAGCTCCTTCCTTTCTTAAACTTGCTCCTGCAACCACATTCTTTCTGAAGGTCCTTGTCAGTAAGCCGAAATCCCAACCAATTTGCTAAGTCAGGACAAAATGCAAAATTGATGCTACCAAGAGACATTAAACCACCTACAACCTTTTAGACCATGTCAACAGATCACCTGTAGCCTCAACTGCAGAAACATTTCACTAAATCCTCTCTGTTTCTCCACAAAGATTAGGAATGCCCTTCTATCTTTTAAAAACAGATATTGGTCTGGCACCACTTCGGTTCCAGCTGAGGTAATGGATTCACCTGAGCTAAGCTCTAATGAGGATCACTTAATCTTCATTCAAAATATATGTCATGAGGACTGTAGATCATGCAGGGACTGCACAATCCCTCTGTGTCGGCAGCGGCTGCATCACGGCCTGGCCCATTGGGAAGAGAGATGGACCCATGGCAATTATAAGGCAAGATGCTGAGGGTGCTGGGGTGGTCTAGGGATACCGGAAAGGAACTATTGGGCATGGAGGCAATTATGAAGGGTTCTTTTTTCCCATGGACCAAACCCATGCCAGTTGCCATGAAGTTAACTCTGATTCATAGGGACTCCTTTGGGCCAGAGTAGAACGACATTCTGTTGTTTTTTTCTATAACTGATTTTGTTGTTGTTGTTTGAAATGCAGCACCAGGCCTTTCTTCAGAGACACTTCTGGCTGGGCTTGAAGCTCCAACCTATGAGTTAGTAGCCCAGTATGTTAACCAACTGCACCACCCAGGGACTCCTCCATGTGGCTAAAGAATGACTTAAGGACTTCCCCCACAGACCAAAACCAAAACCAAATCCACTGCCATGGGGTTGACCTCATATATGGCACAATAGACTGGCTCTGCGGATTTTCAGAACTGCACATCTTTACTGGAGCAGAAAACCCTCATCTTTCTCCCAAGGAGTAGCTGGTGGGTTTGAACCATTAACTTTGCCATTAGCAGCAGCCCCACTCTTAACCCAATATACCACCAAGAGTGGTTCAATTTGGAAAAATAGTATGTGATCACCTATCTATGAAGGGAAACCCCTCTCATAGAGTGCACTTACACAAATGAGAAAGAAATGAGTCCCCAAATGCCCGTCTTAATCAACAATCTGGGCAAGGGTGTTCTGGGAAGCAGCTTTCAAATGTGGCTGGAGATTATAAAATTAATCAACCTAATCCCTGTTTTAAAGAGCCCTGGTGGTACAATGGCTAAGGACTGGGTGGCTAAACAAAAGACTGGTAGGTTGAACCTACCCATGGGCTCTAAAGGGGAAAAGACCTGACGAGCTGGTCCCATAATGATCTCAGCCTAGGACACCTTTGGGGGCAGTTCTACTCTGTCCTGTAGGGTCACTATGAGCTGACATCAACTTAAAGACACACAGCACGTTTGACTCTACGTCATTTTTTGATAGAGTTTGTGCAGAGCTTTCTGAGTAGAAAACAGACTCAGGGGCATCTGACATCACCCAGCAACAGTCTCTGTCCTTGAGAAAGACTGTGGAAAGGGATGAGGAGGGAGCTTCCAAAAGCGTGTGGAAAAATGATACGAAAAAATAATGGAATTTTGCCATGAGCTTTTTGAAGCTCTCTTCATGAGAGCTAGTCCTCCATGGAGGTTTCTAGAAAAGTGAAACACGAAGGAAGAGGCTGGTAAGTCCCACTGAACAATTCCAGGGGAGATTGGGTCTTGACTCAGAGTACTTGAGCATTCTGGCTTATTCCTCCAAATAGCAAATCAGACTAGACCAGGTTCTGAGACTCAGGGAAGGCAAATAAGACACACCAGGCCCATGATTCAGACTTATGGGGAAAGTCACACTGGAGAGGGAAGGCCTCTTTACCTTGTGTGCCTGACAAGTGTCTCATTTGCCTCATCTAAAACCCAGCCCTGGATAAAAGGCTAACAGTACCAGCTTCAAACTTGTGTTTGAATCTTGTCTCTGTCACTTATTAACTTAGCCACCTTAAATCCCTTCCTCTAGTTTTCCGTCTGTAAATGAGGCACAGTTCCAATCATAGGGCCTTCAGTAAATGGCTATTATTAGTTAGGCATGCACTCCTGTTTTCTAGGCGAGAGTTCTCAGCCAGGTTTTTGTGGGAGCTTGTTCTTCAGGGTATTGTCATAGATGAGTGTGTCACCCAGATTCCTCTCAGGGCCAAGTGACTGATTTCCCCAGCTGCGGAGAGAGCCACTGATAGAAAAGGTCTCAGCTGTCTGGCCCCTATCAGGATTGCCTCAGCTGATGAGAGCTCATCCAAGGTCTGCTCCTTCCCCAAACTAACCTTCATCCAACGACTTGTCAATGTAGGGGTATAAATGGCATAGTGGAGGCATTTGACCCCCCTGTAACTTCACAAAAAAAAGGCAATGGAGGAAAATCGAGATAAACAGCCCAAGGCTGATTCCTATGAGACAGAGATCAAAATGCCTCCACCCTCCTTTCTTTTCACAGTTTCTGACACCTACCATCCCTACCATGACACTCTCTTCTTCTCTGCTGGGTTTGATAATCCTTAAGTGGCAATGGCCACACAGAACTCGCAAACAATACTTATGTTTCTGGGGTTAATTGGGGACCTAGCAGGTGACAATTCAGGATCAGAAATGACTGGGGATATAGTTCTTCAGTCAGGACAGTCTCTTCCCAGTGGTGCCCAGAGGCAGAACTTTTTCTGGTCCTTGGCCTCTGCCCTGCAGCTCCTTGACCTCTGCTCTGCTTGGGACCGTGTACAAAGTTCTTTCAGCTCTGCTGATAAGTGCGTTGAGGCAGCCCGCTTTGTCTGGAAGCCTTGGCCCAAAGACACTCAGCTTTCTCATTCTGTGTGCTGGCGAGCTCCCTGTTCTGGGGTCTTGGTGCTGCTGCCTGTGCTTCCATGAGCTATTTATCTGCCACTGTTTTTCATTGTCTCCTGATGCATCCAGTGTCAGGGATCTCTGTCTCCTGGACAGAGGTGGTGCTCAGAGTAATAATCCTGGGTCCAAAGAGCACACTCCACTGCTGGCTCTTCTTTCTCGGTGCTCTAGAACCTCCACTTTCTGTTTCTGAGTTAACTCACCCAGGATGACCAAACCGACCAATCCCCACATTAGGGGTCTACAGGTCTTATTTGAATGGTCTCACCTCTTCGAGGATGCCATGCACCTTACTGATATTATTAGCATGCTATCTACTCTGTGGCATAGTTCCACCCTGTCATTGGTAGGAGTTACAAAGACTATAGCTAGAGGAGAACTAGTAAGCAATTCACTGCAACGTATTAGGCTACAAAGTCCCAGGCTACTGGTCACCACTTGGCCAGGTCCCAGTTACAGAGCTCCCAGTGATGGCTCCTTTTGCATATCAATGTGGCCAGGCTATGGTGCCCAGTTTTTTGGTCAAACCAGCATTCATCTATTTGCTCTTGTTTTTTAAACATTTTATTAGGGGCTCATACAACTCTTATCACAATCCGTACATATACATACATCAATTGTATAAAGCACATCTGTACATTCTTTGCCCTAATCACTCTCAAAGCATTTGCTCTTCACTTAAGCCCTCTGCATCAGGTCCTCTTTTTTTGTCCCCTCCCTCCCCGCTCCCCCCTCCCTCATGAGCCCTTGATAATCCACAGATTGTTATTTTGTCATCTCTTGCCCTTTCCGGAGTCTCCCTTCCCCCTTCTCTGCCGTCCATCTCCCAGGGAGGAGGTCACATATGGATCCTTGTAATCAGTTCCCCCATTCCAACCCACTCACCCTCCACTCTCCCAGTATCACCCCTCACACCCCTTGTCCTGAAGGTATCGTCCACCCTGGATTCCTTGTGCCTCCAGCTCCCATATGCACCAGTGTACAGCCTCTGCCCTATCCAGTCCTGCAAGGTAGAATTTGGATCCTGGTAGTTGGGGGGAGGAAGCATCCAGGATCTGGGGGAAAGCTGTGTTCTTCATCGGTACTACATCGCACCCTGACTGACCCATCTCCTCTCCTAAAGCCCTCTATGAGGGGATCTCCAGTGGTCGACATTTGGGCCTCTGGTCTCCACTCTGCACTTCCCCCTTCATTCTCTATGGTATATATATATACCCATATACACACAGATATATATATATATATTCTTTTATTTTTGCATGATGCCTTATACATGGTCCCTTTGGCACCTCGTGATCGCACCGGCTGGTGTGCTTCTTCCATTCTTCCAGGTGGGCTTTATTGCTTCTGAGCTAGATGGCCGCTTGTTCACCTCATCTATTTGCTCTTATGAAGGAGTGGGTCTCAAGCAAAATAGAATACCTTCCATAATGTGGGAAGGGGTAAACCTATCAGCCAAAGGCCTTCAGCGCAGAAAGGGAGTTTCCCTAGGGTGTGTTCTGACCATTCTTATTCTTGTCTTTTCCCATCACCTAACCTATCGATTTTAGGATGAACATCTACAGAGCTCTTTAGGCTGTTGCCTGACCTCTGAATTTGGAACTTGCCATTCCCCTATGTGAGCCAATTCCTAGAAATAAGCCTCACTCTCTGGGGCACTGGTGTCGTAGTGGGTGGCCCATTGGGCATCCAACAGCCAGGACATCAGTTTGAAAACACCAAGGGCTCCTTGAGGGAAAGATGAAGCTTCATAATCTCCTGAAGAGTTACAGTCTCCAACGCCCAAAAGGTCAGTTCTATACTGTTTTACACAGTCACTTTGAGTCCACCTTGATGGCAATGAGTGGCCGGTGCAGTGGTTAACCATAGGAGCCCTGGTGGATATATCGATATCTCCAGTTACAGCTATATAACTGGTTTGGTTTCTCTAGGGAACACTGACTATGACACTCTCCATAGGCAGGGCTGAGACCTCTGTTGAGATTTCCCTCTTGTACCCTTCCTGGATTCCCCCCACAGGTGCTTATTCCCTGCGCATTCCTCAATAAATGTCAGGAATCCAGAGCTAATTCCATCACAGTGTCTCCTTCTTGCAGGGAGTCTGAATGGCTTCCGGGGAGTATGAACTGCAGTCTCCATCCAACTTCCTCCTTCTATTTCTATGATCTGGATCTTATTTGGGGCTCATTTGGTTGTAAACAGGCAAAGAGACCAATACTTGGTAGAGAGAATCCTAGGAAAATGGAAAGGTGGGGAGAACAAGAGGACAGCTGGCTCTGTCGACCGTTCCTTACCACCACTGGCATGTTCCTGTGTTCTTTGTGTCTGTCTCTCAGGGCACATGCTGTAATCTCGCAACATAGACCGCCTCCTCCACGTGACAGGACATGTGCTTCTGAATTATGCTTCTTAGATGCCAGGCCACTTGCAAAAGCGGGACTTTCTTTTTCGTTTTTTGGTTGGAAATGCTTCAGAAAAAACATCTAGTTGACCCATCTTATGTCAGTGTCTCCACTGGGCCAATGAAAACAGCCTTGTGACCGTATTGAAATGTGGTGTCTTCCCCAGGGAACTGATATTTCAGCCAGTGAGGTAGTTCACAGGGACAGATAAGAAAGGGGGTTGGGACAGATTAAAATAATAATAATGTCTATTTGCAAAGAATAGGGCCTTGTTATTTTTCGGATGCCCCCCATCTGAACACCCTACCACTGAATATAGGCAGGAGGTAGGGCCCACCTGTCACTCAAGCAGCTAAAAATGTACAGCACTTGCTGTAGTAGCTGCTAATGTGCCCATGTATTAGCACTTGGCACCCACCACTCCCATAAATGCCAATGGTCTCACAGGAAGCACATGTAACTCCCCACACAGGGAACAGTCATTGAGCAGACAAGGAAGTTGACATCCTCCAGGACCTAATGCCACTTTAACCAATGACACATGAGGATAGGTGGAGCCACACTCCAGTTCCCTCAGCCGTTGGGTGGGACAACTACAAGAGGATTTATACTGTCTCTGGGAACCTACTCAATGACATTTCTTTATCGGCCCCCTCCTTTGCTCTATCAGTATTACCCTTCTCTACTGGTCCTTCCTGGAGGCACCTCCCAGGGAAACAATAGTCTAGCTGCCATTCCAATTCTAGTGGATTCCAATGCTTGGTGATCGCATTCATGTGAGTCAATCAGAACTGTGCTTTCTGCAGATTCTTTCTCTCCCCTTTTTAAGAGTAGTTTTAAGGACACTGTGAAAGCTTCCCACCATCCAGTTCCAGAACATTTTCATCAACCCTGCAGCCATTAAGCAGTCATTCCCCATTGCCCCTCCCACCCCACCCTGGGAAACCACCAATCTACTCTATGGCTCTACGGGATTTACCTGTCCAGCATTTTTCCTCTAAATGGACTCACAATACATGGCATTTGGTGTTTGGCATCTTTCACTTCATGTCTTGCGTTCACCTGTGTTACAGAGTCTGTCCGAATCAAAGGCCTTAGTTTTCTTGTGGCAGACTATATGTATACCCCACTCTGTGTAGATCATATTTTCTCTATTCTTCTACTGATGGGTATTGTTGGCTTATTGTTTACCTTTTGCCCATAGTGATTAGTGCAGCATCCATCTGGGTACTCGTCTTTCATTCTTTTAGATATGCACTTGGGAATGGACTCCCTGGATCAGCTGGCAAGGGTTCATGACCAAGTGGGTTATGTTGGGCTGCTAACCGTAAGGTCAGCATTTTGGACCCTTTAGCTACTGCGAGATAGAAATGCTCTCATAATGATCCACAGCCCCCCCATACCCACCAGCCGCAGTTCTACTCTGTCCTTTCGGGTTGCTGTGAGTCAGAATCGACTCGATGGCAGTGGTAGTGATGAAGCCAGCGACTTGAGAGTGGAACCAGGGACCGTGGAGAATTCTGGCAGTAGCCATGGTGTCCTCACTACCCAGATGCCAGCAGCCACCAGTGAACAAAGGAGGCACAAGCAAGGTTCTCGTTGACTTCATGCTGGCGACCCGGCTGCCCCTGCTTCCTCAAATGCCATTTCCTCAGCTTTACTGGCAACGGGGTGTACTCCCTATTATCATGTCACCAACTCTTTCAATGGTCCATCTAGCCAGGTGTGATTCCAGACACTCACTGTGCAGCCACCATCAGCGAAGGTGGCTGCCCACCTCATTTGTACACATGCAAAGAATGTGATCATTCTTGGCACTGGTGTCCTTAGTCATCCTGGTTGGTATATTTACATCCTTGGGGAGCTGGGTCAGTGAGCAAGCGCTTCTCAAGGTGCCCATATGATCTGTTTACTGAGAGTGCCAGCCCAAGGATCTGACTTGCCACCCACAGTGAACGCACCTCTGAGGCAAAGGGGAAGGCTTCTTTCTAACTGGGAGACCAGCAGGTCTTCTGCAGACATCACTCCCCTGCAGCACTCTGATCCAAGACCTTTCATATTCCAAAGAGCAGCATTAAGATTCCCATCTGCCACCCAGTCAGACTCACATGTGCGAATTCTCTTTTCAGAGCAAGACAGCCAATGCAGTGAGCTGGGTAAAGGGGCAGTCTCACTCTGAGGAGACTCAGCCAGGAGTGTAGGGACAGGGAGTGAAATGTGCAGCTTCCAGCTGCCACCCAAGCCTCCTTAGTGCAGTGGCATGAGAGCAAAGAGATAGTCCTTTGTGACTCTTTGACCTCCTTCCTGGCCTTGGTGGAATTAACACTGCTCAGTGTCAGTCTCTTCTGAATATATGGAAAAGATAGCTCAGAAAAGAATAGAGTTAAATAAGAGCAGGACAGAGTAAGGTGGCTTCATGGTGTTGCATTTGTGTGTCTCAGAGCCCATCCTGGCTCACAGTGACCCTCTGTGACAGAGAAGAACTGTTCCACAGATTTTTCTAGGCAGAATTTTAAGGAAATGTACCTAGCAGCACAGTGGTTGCATGTGCGGCTGTAACAGAGAGACTGGCAGTTTGAACTCGCTGATCCCCATCGAGAGAGTGAAGACGTGACTGCCTGCTCCCATGAAGACTCCTATCCTGTTGTTGTCTGTCCATTTGTGGTGCTGTGGTGAGTTGTGTGTTACTGTGATGCTGGAAGCCACGTGACTGGTATTTCAAATGCCAGCAGGGTTACCCGAAGTGAAGAGGTGTCAGGGAAACTTCCAGGCTAAGAACAGAATACAAAGAAGGGTCCCACTGCCCACTTCAGAGGAAGTAGCCGCTGAAAACCCTAACACTATAGCACAGTGTGCCTTTCCTTCCCGTCACAGGGAGTCAGAATCGCCTCAATGGCACATAACAACCAACAACACCTTTGAGGAGGGAAATCTCCTTCAGTAGGGCTGGGTGAGTTTAAACTGGGTGGCTTCTTGGTTAGCACTTGAGCTCTGAATCATCTCACCACCAGGCTACCATCTTCATGATGCAGGCAAATAAAACCATCTTGGTCCTGCTCGGTATTGCCAGCGTCATCATGCTCTTTCTCCCATAAGCACATGTCTGGTGGTTGGACCACAGCAAACCCGGTTGACACTCTTTCCTCATCACCCTGTGTGTGTCAGAGTAGAAGTGAACCATGAAGTTTTCTTTGATTAAAAACATTTTTATTGTGATTTGGGTGAAGGTTAAAGAGCAGCTCAGCTGTCCATTGAGCAATGCATACACATTTTGTTTCATTGTCATTGACAGCAATTCCCACAATGTACCATCACTTCCCCCACATCTTCTTGTTTCTTGTCTCCAAGCTGCCTTCATTCTCAACTTTTTTGAACTTCGTTCTTGGGGGATTGCTGTCTTTTGATCTCATGTAATCTATTATTCTACGGTATTTGTATGTCTCTAATGTCATTGTTCCCATTATAGGCCTGTCTATTGTTTGGTTGAACATCGAGCCATGATGAGTTCAGTTCCAGACCTGCATGGTAACTAAGCACCATAGTCTTGCAATTTCACCAGCCTTTATCCAAACAGTAAGCTTGGTGTTTTATCATGATTTTGAGTTTTGCCCCACATTTCCCTTCTAGTCTAATCAAGCCCTTCTAATGTGATCTCTTTCATAGCAGTCGATAGTGGGAGCTAGGCACCATCTAGTTCTTCTGGTCTCCAGTGGTGGAGGGTGATCGTTGCTTGAGTCACTAGTCATTAATTCATTGTGCTCAATCAGTTCTCCTCTTCTGCTGTCCTCTGGATGGGGAGAGACCAACTGTTGCCCCTTTCCTGATTGCTCAGGAACTTTGAAAATCCCAGAGACGATGGTCCTGATCCCCCAGGTTCAACAACTCATTCCCTCACAGTTTTTGCATCTGTCTCAGAGATTTTTTCCACCCCCACCCAGTTTTATGACATTGGTCCCTGTATGCTCCACCATATACCTGGATCTATTTAACAACCAAGGCCAATACATTCTATAAACTTTTCAATGGCCGAGGAATCTGAAGAAGATTGCCAGGCTTCTCTTTCACAGCTCCTCTAAGTGGGTTGGGAATGACAACTTTTCCCTTAATAGCAGAGCTCATTAACTGTTTACACCCCTAGATACTCCTTACTCTTAGAAAACTCACTGCCATCGAATCCATGCTGACTCACAGCCAACTTATAGGGCAGAGTAGAACTGCCCCTGTAAGTTTGCCCCTGTGAGTGTCTTAAACTCGAACTCTTTATGGGAGCAGAATGCCTTCTCTTTCTCCCACAAAGCAGCTGGTAGTTTCAAACTGCTGATATAGCAATTAGCAGCCCAACCTGTAGCCACTAGACCACAAAGGCTCTTTTTCTTCTTAGCAAAGAGAGGGAAAATAAGCAAACGGAACATTCCCCTGGTGCTTCCCGTGGATGCTGTGATGGGAGCTGGATCCTGAAGGCCCGGATTGGCAGAAGCTCCATTTACACAGGAACACATGCCTCCCTTGTTAGTATTTGCATTGGGCAAGCAATTTCCTGCGCTGACATTTTGCATCTAGTTAAATGCCAGCAACTCCAGAGAGACATAGCTTTTACCTGTGGCTCTGCCCTTCTGGACAAGCCTTTGGTGCTCGAGGGGGCTACTTTCAGTCTATGATCTTACATGTCCTTTTGGATCCCTTCGTCTCTTGTTTTTGTTTTGATTAACACAAACTGGATGAACAGCTTCAGGCTTAATATAATCGCTGCTGAATATTTCATTGGGAAATGTTCTTAAGAAGGCAGTTGGCATCCATGATCTAAGTGTATGCATAGAGATTTCTTTTCAGATGGTAAAGTGGCTTTGAATAATTATTGTTATTATTAGTGAATTAAAGACAAATGTGCCTCAAAATGTGAACATCAGGTGTGTGTGTGTGTGTGTGTGTGTGTGTGTGCATGTTTTAAAGAGCACATGGCTTGGTGATAGAGAGGGCGAAGCACTGGTGAGGAGCACATGACAGTGTTCAGAGAGATGACAAAGGGTAGTGATGAAACAAAACAGATTCCAACCTCACATCCTCTGCTCCCTGCCTCCGCGGGAAGTCGCAATAAGGAGCAGAAAAGCCAAGGGCATTTACTGCCCTCTCACAGCTGACAAGCGCCCCAGAAGGCACGGGGTTTTAATGCCAAGGCTTTGCTGCTGTGAGGCAGGGAGGGGGGCTTGCCATAGTTTCCACACGCTGACATCACAAACATACCGCAAGTGGGTGCCTTTAACACACCAAAGTCAATGTTCTCACAGCACCGGAGGCTGACAGCATCATGCCAGTGCACCAGCTTGATGGGCAGGCTCTCTTTGTCCATCCCTGGGGGCTGAGGGCTCGTGGGCGGTATTCTTGTTTTGACTTCAAAAACCTCCATGGTTGGTGGTCCTTGGAGCTCTCTGCCTTCTTCCCTTGGAGTTGGTTTGCTTCAGTGTTGAATTGAATCCTTTTGTATCAGCCAAGTGATTGGTGTAAGGTACAGCCTCTTTAATGTCACAAAGAAAATCTCTGCCCAGGTGGGATTACATCCACAGTAAAAAATCCCACTCCTGTAGAGCTCACTCCAGCTCATCATGGCCCTCTCCAGGGGGGTTCCATGGCTGGGCATCTTTATGGAAGCACACAGCCACAGTTTTTCTCCAGAGAAACAGCTAGTGGGTTCTGAACTACCGACTTTGTTGTGAATAGCCCCCTTCTTAACATGTGCGCCAGAAGCCCTGCTCTGCGGTTTGATGAGCAGCCCTTCTGGCCATTGCTAAGGGCTACATGACAAAGCCATTTGGTACAAGCAACGTTGTCATCAGCAAAGAATGAGTTTAGCTGGCCTCAGTGGGATGCTCAGCAGGGAAGTGATAAACTGCTGGGCTTGGGTTTTATGAAGGAGAACCATGGGAGCTGAGATGTGCAGTCTCTTGATTTGAACCCAGACACTCTATCTCCCAGCCTGAACTCTCACCATCACACTCAACTTTTGGGGGGTCAAATGTTTGACTCACCTGGGAGATGTGCAGGTGAAAGCGTGCCCCAGAAACATCTCCCTCCCATCCCTGTCATCTCCGAGAGTTCTCCAGATAAGGATTGGTGGTTCATGTGAAGGGACAGATTGTAGCATTTCCCTTGCACTCCTCAAAGGCAAGAAAATGACCCACAGCACCTCGAGTTGCCAGCAGTGTCAAAGGGGATGTGCTTCTTGAGACTCAAGCTGAGTCCCCAGGAGACGAGCTCTCAACTATGGAATTAGCGCTTTTGAAAAGGGGCAAATCTTCCAGCAGTTCTCTCTTCAGAGGCCTGGCTGTACGCTCTGCAGACTTGTGGGCACGCTCACTCTGGTCAACCCAAATTCTTGGGAGAGGCTGATCTGTCCCTAGAAAACTGGCCACATGCAAAAGCATAGAGACCAATATCTGCCTCCTGCTGGAAGGATATGGAAGGA
Organism: Tenrec ecaudatus; assembly: GCF_050624435.1. Lineage (NCBI taxonomy): Eukaryota > Metazoa > Chordata > Mammalia > Afrosoricida > Tenrecidae > Tenrec > Tenrec ecaudatus. The sequence continues at coordinate 69,747 of NW_027459236.1, forward strand.
GAAGGGTGGCTGGAGTCCTCTGGGAGGGATGTTGAGAGCCAGGAGAGGCAGCAAAGCCACAGTTCCAGCAGGTGGTGTCCTAAGGCTAAGGGAGCTTCCCAAGGATCAAGTGAGTCCTGGAGGTGTCTGCAGCCCATCTTGCTGAGGGCCTCCATTTATTTCAAATATCTATGGATAATGGGAAGGGCCCCCAAGGCCCGCTGGCTGACCTCATATGATACACCGTGAACTATCCACCTTGGCATCCTCCAAAGTCTCTGAAAGCTGCAGCCCCTCCCACCCACTGGCAGCCTTCTTGGACAGGATTTCCTCAACACTGCTGCAACCATGGGCTCACACACAAGGACCATTGTGAGGACGGTGCAGGACCAGGTGGTGCTTCAATCTCTTGTGTGTACTTTTGCTATGAGTCAGGAGCTCACTCAATGGTATCTAACAAGTTATTGTGAGATGACATGAGAGGACTTCGTGGAGGCCCTTCCAAGAGAGGGTTGGAACATAGCATGGTAAGAGGCCTGGTCAGGAATGTGCTCATTGTTTCCATCCCCTTCTCCCGGAAGCCACTGCTCTAGGGAGGAAAGGCAGGCCCAGAGACAGGGAAGGGCTAGGGAAGAGGGAGCGATAGGAGAGCAATAGAAAAGACAAGTTACTCTCCCTCATTCCCAGTATAGCTCCTCAAACCTCAGGTAAAGCCTCTGATTCTGAGGCTTATAATAGGATCAGACTGAACATTTAATCCCTCAAGCTGCCTGGAAAGTGTGGGAGCTGATGAAGATGGCAAGAGGTGAAGAAGGAAGGAATCTACTGGTTACAGATGTGAAAGCATCTGTTAGTGAAGCCTTCTCAGTTTCTTATTGCCTTATCAATGTCATCAGTCCACTTAATGTACTCACTTTCCAAATGCCTATGAACCAATTGTACATACCTTGAGTTCTTTCTAGGAGGCAATATTAATATTCTCATTTCCGAGTTGAGGCCACAGAAGTTTGGACAACTTCTGGTTGTTGTTGTTGCTGGCAGGTGCTCATCAAGTTGGTTCCAACTCATAGCAACCCCTGTGCATACCGGAAGGGAGCATGGCCCCGTCCTGTGTCCTCCTCTCTGGAGGGCACTTGCCTCAAATCTTTAAATTCAAAGCTTCATGTTTTGTCAAATGAAATCATTTCTTCAGTCAATCTCAGAAATCTTTATGTAAAAACGTTGGAAACGCCTTTCACTCAAGGTCTAGGGAGGCTGAGTAAGGTGGGAGGGGCTCCGGGACAGATGGTGGGAATCACTCCTGCAGATGGGTGGTAGGTTGGCGAGGCCAGTCTGACTTGCCTCCCTGGTGACTGACCTCAACCAGCAATGGGCAGCTGGACACATGGCATGAAGTGACCTCTGGTCTTCGTGGTGGTGGATGCCAGTAGACCGTCAGGTATGGGAGACCCATGAGAAAATAGGTTACTTTTCTCTTTCTCTCCGAGTTTCTCTGCGATCTCTTTATGCTGCCTGAGCCCGCATGCATACTGACAAAGGCAGACATGTGCACACACATGGCAAAGTAAATAGAGACGCCCACATTCACAGACGTATCCATCCACGTGCAAATAGGCACATATGTGCACATGCATGCCAAAGCAGACACAGACATCCATGAATGCACATGTATTCGTGCAAACTGATTTTCATGGGGAAAAAGATTAGATCTATCACTGTCAAGTCCACTCCAACTCAAAGCAACTGTAGAGCACAGAGGAGAACTGCCTCATTGGGTTTCCAAAGCTGTCATCTTGTCAGACACAGTCAGCCACCACTTTCTCCTGCAGAGCAGCTGGGGTTTTCCAACTGCCGAACTTTCACTTAGCAGCTGAGCACTTGCTGATTTTCATAGGACTCTGGAAATCAGTTTCATTGCCTGCTAGTCACACCTCCTCTGTGAGTTAGCACAGCCTGGTAAGCTTGGAAGGAGAAAAATCTTCCTTCCCGAGGTAGTTGAGTGGTTTTCCCCTGAGGAAATGGTTCAGAAAAAGATTTCCTTCAAGAAATCAGAACACTCTTGAAGATAAATTTCCTGCCAAAACATTTGTTTGCTTGACAACGAGACAAGTGAAGCAGCCCCTGACTTCCCCCTTGGGTCCTCTTTCTCATCATGACTGCTCTGCTCAGCTACAAGGCTCCAGGTCCTGGGATCAAGGGTGCCCTTCTATCTGGAACCTCACAGGGCTCCACTGTGAGTCAGGGAAAGACCTGGAAACTTGAGCATCCTGAAACGGGGCCTGCATAGCAATATCATCTGTCATCAGGCTCATCGTTTCTCTCATTTTTTGTAAGATCATTGAGCCCTTGGAGCCCTGAGAAGTTCTCTCAGAGGAAGCCATCCTCCTCCCATGAATCCAAGAGGGACTGCTTAAAGATTGTTGTCTTGTACTTACAGGAATACCAGCAACCAATTGCCATTGAGTCAACTCGGACTCATGGAGAGCCCAAGTGTGTTAGAGAAGTCCAGTCCCTAGAATTTTCCATGGCTGGGGTGGTTTTTTTTTCCAGAGGCATATCACCAGGCCCTTCTTGGAAGGCACCTCTGGGCGAACTCAAACCTTTAACCCGTAGTTCGCAGCCTAGCTCATGAACAATACCATCCAAGGACGGTACAGTTCCTTGCAAATGGTCACCTGCAGTAGATGAACCAAGGTCAAGTAACTGCCTGAGAAACATCAACCAGAGGAAAGCAGAGTGAACCCCAGGGTTCTTGGGAAGAGGGCCAGAGAGAGAAAAAGGAGAAAACAGTTTTCTCGGGACATCAGAAAGGAGAGGACTCCACTTTGTGGATGCCATAGAACAATCCCAAGCCAAGCATGGGTGAGAAACAGACCCCACCCAAACCCAGCGGGCTGGATTCTGTCGCCAAGTGTTGAACACCAGACATGGATATGACAGAGCCGCTAGTCGTCCGTGGAAAGAAACTGCCCATTGTCTGGTAGTTTTGCAGCATTTGAACAACCAGGCCTCTGCTGCCTCTTCTGGCCTGAAATATAATTGCAGCCATAACCGCCCAGCGGTTCAATGGGTAGAACTCCCTGGGGAGGGCTAACTACCCAAATCATTTGGGAGATCATTTTAGGATTGTCCAGGAGATCTTTGGCTGTGTCTATTATATGAACGATGGTGTCTTTTTTTTTTTTTTAAAAAGAAACTTTTTATTGTAAGGTGGGTTAAGATTTACAGAGAAAATCAGCTTTGCATGTAACAATTTATACACGTTTTGTTATGTGACATTGATGACAATCTCCTGCAATGTAATATCACTCATGCCATTGAAACTCTGCTTCCTGTTTTCATTCACCCTTCTCCCCTAACCTTGCCTGCCTTTTGAATTTGGCCTTGGGCAAATACTGCCTATTTGCTTTTGAATGGTTGATGGTTCTGAGGAATGTGTGCTCCTCAGTGCTATGATTCATTTTGGTGTAGTTGTTCTTATCAGGTGCCATTGAGCCAGTTGCAACCCACATTGACCCTATGCCAAACAGAAAGAAACACTACCTAGCCCTGAATTATTCTCCTAATTGTTCCCAAGCTTGAGCCCCTTGTTTCAGTCACTGTCAATCCATCTCCTTAAGGGGCTTCCTCTCTTTCACTGTCCCTCTACTTCACCTGGCATGATGTCCTTCTCCAGGGACTAGTCTCTCTTAATAACATGACCAAAGTATGTGAGAGGAAGTCTCACCATCCTTGCCTTTAAGGAGCCCTCTGACCATACTTCTTCTAAGACAGATCTGTTTGTTCCCTTGGCAGTCCATGTTACTTTCAATATTCTTCACCAGCACCACAATTCAAACATATCAATTCTTCTTCAGCCTTCCTTATTCAATGTCTGACTTTCACATACTTATGAAGCAATTTAAATTACTATGGCTTGGGTAAGGTGCACCTTAGTCCTCAAAGTAACATCCTTGCTTTTTAGCACTCTACAGACGTATTGTGCACCAAATGTATCCATATGCAATGCGTCATTTGATCTCATGATTGCAGCTTCCAAGAGCATTGATTATAGACCTCATCAAGACAAAAATCCGTGACAACTTCAACAAATAACAACAAATAAAACAACAACAAACTTCTCTATTTATCATGGTACCTATTGATCAAGTTGTGAGCATGTGTGTCTTCTTGACATTGAGTTGTAATCCATACTGAGGGCTGCAATCTTTGATTCTCATAAGGTTCACTTTATACACCTGTTTATTTTTCAGGGGGTTGAATTCAGTTCCAGACCTGAAGGGTGATGAAGGACCATAGTAGTGGGGATCTCACTAGTCTATCTAACCAATAAACCTCATCTTTTATCATTATTATTATTACTATTGGTAGTAGTAGTATGACTTTCAGTTTTCTTACACATTACTCCCCACTCTATCTAGCATCATGTACCATGATCCCTTTCAGAGCAGCTGTTTGTGATAGGCAGGCACCATTTAGTTCTTCTGACCTTAGCATCATAGAGGCTGAGGTACGCATAGTCCATTACTGATTTGGACTAATTGTTGCCAGGCATCTTGATTTTCTTCACTGTTATTTGCTCCAGACAGGGTGCAATAGTTTATTGTGCCAGCCTGGCCGATAAACACAAGTAGGATTAATCGAAGGGCAGAGGGATAAATGGCTTCGTGAGCCTCGCCGTGCTTGTTCTGTGCCTCAATTGAAAGGGGTACACTGCCTGTGGGATGCCTAGTTTGTGGACTGTGTCGCTGTAAGTTGAGGTCCATTTAATCCCACAGGATTGGAATGTTCGTCTCTGGAGCTGGGGACCGACAGTTGGTGACAGTTGGTGACTTGCCTTGCTGTTTGCTGCCTGGGTATATATAGCCCAACTCTCTCTACAGAAAGGGACTGGCAACTGGCGGCTCTCAAGCCTTAAAGGACTGCTAGTGTCTCACGGTTTTATAATTTAACTGTTAGTTTCTTGTGTTATCTATCTGTATATAATTTAGTGGTTCATTTCTTGTATTGAATATCTAGCTTTATAAATATATTTATATATAATTACTAGCAATATGGTTTGTCTTTCTAGAGAACCCTGTCCAACACATAGGGTGAGACCAAGAACCGACTTTTAGTTTGCTACTCACTAGCTTTTGAAGACCCCAGTCACTTCCCTGATGGATACAGAACATTGTCTTTGTGAGATAGTTTGTACCAATTGACCTTGGGGTCTCTCAGAGCTATGTTCCTGATCCCCGATATTTAGGACACGCTCCCTCAAGGGGTTTTGTTCTAGCTAAGACATTTTCATAACTATGCCTCCTGGATGCACTATTATATTCATGGTCATATTTGTAGTATATGCTAATATGTATATAGAACTATTCTCTGGCAAACCTATATTTATTCACGGGGCTAGTCCCATTCTCCTTCCCACAACTGCTCAGATTTTGTGGTTTTTCTATCTATCTATTTATCTCTCTAGCTATCCTTGTATGTTATTGTTATTATTGGAGTATTTATCTCTATTGCCTTTAATGCTTGTAGTCTACTGAGAAAGGATAGTGTTTTGATGTTCCAAATGTTTCCCCATTTTCTGGGTTACATGACACAAACCAATAGAAGAAGAGAAAAGAAAAAAATTTAACCCAAGTAATAACACCAACAATAAAACCAATTTAATCTTTTGGTTAAGAATTAGTCAGACTTTCCCACTCCTTGGCTAACCCTTGAAAGAAAACGAATGAGATAAAAGACCATAGGGAGGAAGAAAGGAGAGTGGGAGGCAAGGGAATAAAGAAAGAAGGTGGCAGGGTTGTGTGAACAATTAATGTGGACCTTCTTTGATGTGTATTAAAAATAATATTGACTGGTTTTTTCAATACTCACCAAAAATTATTTATATCAATCAAGAAAACCTCACTACCCTGGAATCAATTCTGACATATAGCAACCCTTTGGACAGAGTATAGAACTGCCCCTGTGGGTTTCCAAGGCTGTAAATCTTTACAGGAGTAGAAAATCTCATCTTTCTCTTGTGGAGTGGGGGTGGGGGGAGTTTCGAACTTCTGATCTTGCCGTTAGAAGTCCAACTCATAATCTACCTCACCAACAGGGCTCCTCCTTTCATCATTAATCTAGACTGTTTGACCTTCTTGGCTTACTGGGTTTGGTTTTCTCGCTTTGGAAGACATGGTACCAAAATACACACCATTTCCTAGCCCCCCCAAAAAATCAAAAGTAAGCAAAACAAAACCGGAAAAACTAGCAACCCAATCCAAACCAACTAACCTATTTAGCCATATAGATAAAGTATACTTGTAGCCAACCTCTGTGTTGGGGGCAATAGGGATAGATGGGGACTGTGGTTAACAGGCACGTGTCAGCTCATCCACAGGGGACATTCAAATTCTAGCTCCAGACTGTTGTTGCCTTGGGGAAATGCAAGGATTTTAAGGCCTGATTTTCTGTTTGTAACTGAGATGCTGAGAATATAAAATTCGATGTGAAATCGTCAACTTTTCAAATATTGGATCACATTAGTTAAAACCACTTTTCAGGCTGCTCATCATCATACTAGCACATCATTAGGCTAAAATCATATCAAAGACGTCTGGTTTGTCCCCTGTGCCCTTTAAGGACAACTGAAACATAAGGAAGGGAATGGGACATTCATTCTTCCTCTAGACCCTCACCCTTTGCCTCCATCGGCTGGCGTTCATAGAAGAGGCAGACGGTTTTGTTCAACTTCAGCATAATCAGAGTCCTGAGAGTTAAACACAATACATATATCATTTCATACTAGTCATTTTAATATTAGCCCAAACAAAACCAACAAAAACCCAACCCGTTGCTGTTATGTTGGTTCTGGCTCCCGAGGACCCCCTGGGTGCCAGGGAGAAACTACAAATCACAGGATTCTCAAGCCTGTGGGCTTCTAGAAGCAGGCCATTAGTTATTTCTTCTGAGGGGTGCAACTGCCCACCTCTTGATACGTTGAGTCCTTAACCATTTGTGCCACCCAGGGTCTCCCAGTCTTCGTATGTGACCCCCAAATTCCTTGACAGGCTACCTATAGGAAGGTAGAGTCTATGTCCTTTCCCCTTAAATTGGGATGTTTCATGACCTCTGTGACCAATAGATTATGGAGAAGATGACACTGTGACATCTAGTTTGGGCAACCCCCTTTCCTCCCCCAAAGTGCTTCACGGCTTCTGAAAAATCCCTTCAAAGACTTCTTCTTGAGTGCTCACCCTTAGAATGTCTAGCCTCCACGTGCTACCTCTCAGGACACTTCTCAGCACCCGAACACTATGCTGAAAGAAGCCTGAGCCACCTGGAAAGGCCACGTGGAGACACTCCAACCAACAACCTAGCTAAGCACCCAGCTAACGGCCAGCTTCAGCTGCCAGCCCTCTGAGTGCACGTGTAGGCACTGGAGTCACCAGAGGCCCCTGCCCCAGCTCCCATGTGACTGCCAACTCATGGGAGACTCCAAGCACGACCCAGTGGCCTCCCAGCAACCACACGATGATGGTCCTTGTTTGAAGCCACTGCGTTTGGGGAGGAGGCGTTTCTTGCCCAGCCACTGGGATGAGAACCTGCATCTCAACAACATGCAGGTGGGTGAGGGGGCCGTCTCTCGAGCAAGGCAGCCTCCCTTCTTGTCAACTCCTGGGGATTTTTGTTGTTCTTGCCACTGCTGCCCCAATTCCCCAGGAGCTAGAGGAAGGCAGGCAGCAGGCCTCATGTGGCCAGGAGGCAGGAGCTTTTGTGGGATGCAGTTACAATGGGAGAGATAACCTTAAAGGCAGGAGCCTGACTTTACCTTTGCCTCCTGAACATTTGGGATGCAGAACACCTGTCAAATCCCATCTTCTCTCCAACCCTGATCATATGTCTGTCTTATGTTTGCACACAGGACGCAGACTTGTGAACACCCAAAGAACAGGGTCTGGCGCCAAGAAACCAGCGCCACAAGGAACTGATGTTTCTCCAGCAATGGGGAGGGGTGGGATGAGAGGAAGAAAGGAGTACAAATCACTGGATCAAAACAAGGTGGGGAAAGGAAGGAGGAAAGGGAGAGAGTGAAGGAGGGAGACTGGGAGGCTGAAGGGAAAAGGCAGGGAAGTAAAGGAGAAAGGTGGGGGTGGGGAGAGAGGAGCGATGAAGAAATGGAGGAGTGCGGGAGGGAAGATGGAAGGTGAAGGCAGGCAGGAAGACGTGAGCAAAGGGAGGGAAGGAAGAAAAGAGAAAGAGAAGGGCAAGAAGAAGAAAGGAAGGTAGGGAAGAAAGGAAGAAAACGAGAAACCTAATGTCAATGGCACCCTCTATGTTTTTATTTCCTGTTTTTCTGAGGTAGCCTCTTCAGCAGAAGCAAATGGGCTGTATCGCCTCAAACTCCACCTAGGTAGAAAGCACGGGTTTCATTTCGCCAGGGCCTGTGTAAATGTTTGAACTGAGCAGCATTAACACTGAGACAGTGATTACCCCACGTGGCTGTTGCGCTCTGATGATGCCAAGGCAACGGGAAAGGGGGCTCATTATTTCTCCAGGTGACAAAAAATTGTATTTTGACATTTCACCCTGAATGTGGGGAAGGGGGGCGTGGTGGAGGAAGCAGGGGCCCTTTGTGGAGTCTCCTCTTGCCATTGTGATGCCCCTTGGCCTGCCAACAACCTGAGATCCTGCACGCTGCCAGTGAGGGGCTTGGCTGCAGGCCCTAGCCCAGCATTTCTTATCAGATTTACTGTGACAAGTGATGGGAGAAAAGCAAGATGCTGTTAACAGCGCATCCATTCAGACCCTGCTATTTAGAAATTTGGATTTATATTTTGTCAGAGAGAAGTAGCACTGATGTTAATCTTTGCACTACCCTTGGAAAAAAATCATTCATAATCTAATAACAATAATCCATAGCATTTGTGGAGCTCTGAGAACCAAGGGATGGTCAGAAGCATTTTTAGACAGATGTCTCATTTCATCTTCAAAGCAACCCAGTGAGGAATAAGAAAAGTTGGCTTATGACTTCCCTTCTGGAAAGTGAGTCTTTGGAAGCACAGAGAGGTCCAGGTTTGCCCAAGGTCACATAGTCAATAAGTTAGAGAGCCTGGATTTGAACCTGAGCGGTCTGCTGCCAGAGGTACTTTTTTGCTCGTGTTTATTAAGGCAACTTGCAGCTCTGGCAAGGATTCAGATAGAATTGAGGATCACTTTTTTAAACAATTTATTAGGGGCTTATACAACTCTTATCACAGTTCATACATATACATACATCAATTGTATAAAGCACATCTGTACAGTCTTTGCCCTAATCATTTTTTTCTCCTCTTTTCTTTTTTTACATTTTATTAGGGACTCATACAACTCTTATCACAATCCATACATATTCATACATCAATTGTATAAAGCACATCCATACATTCCCTACCCCAATCATTCTCAAAGCATTTGCTCTCCACTTAAGCCCTTTGCATCAGGTCCTCTTTTTTCCCCCCCTCCATCCCCTTTCCCCCCTCCCTCATGTGCCCTTGGTAATTTATACATCGTTATTTTGTCATATCTTGCCCTATCCAGAGTCTCCCTTCCCCGGTTCTCTGCTGTCCCTCTCCCAGGGAAGAGGTCACATGTGGATCCTTGTAATCAGTTCCCCCTTTCCAGCCCACTCATCCTCCACTCTCCCTGCATCGCCCCTCACACCCTTGGTCCTGAAGGTATCGTCCACCCTGGATTCCCTGTACCTCCAGCCCTCATATATACCAGTGTACAGCCTCTGCCCTATCCAGCCCTAACAGTGCTTCTCTCTATCCTTGTGGAGCCCTGGTGATGGGCTGGGCTGCTAAGTAGTAGGTTAAACAGGCTTTCCCCTCCTGTGAAAAGTTACACTCTCGGGAAACTCACGGGTTGCTCTGAATCAAGGTCAACTCAATGGCAGTGAGTTTGGCTTTTTAATGTCTCTCCCTGTTGTTGTTGTTGTTGTTAGTTTGCCATCCAGTTGGTTCTGGTCCATGGCAAACCTATTCACAGCAGAATGTAACAATAACAGCTCCTCCTCCATCCACCCAAGTGTTCCTATGCTCAGTCCTCTTGTTGTAGTCACTGTGTCAATCCAGCTCTTCAAGGGCCTTCAACCTTTTTTCACAGCCCTTCCATTTTTCTAAGCATGATGCCTCTCCAGGGACTGGTCTCCACTGACAACATGTCCAAAGTCTCACCATCCTTACTTCTAATGAGAATTCTGGCCGTACTTCCAAGACAGATTTTGTTTGTTCTTTTGGCAGTCCATGGTACTGTCAATATTCTTTGCCAGTACCATGGTTCAAATTCATACAGTTTACCTGGGTCTTCTTCACTCTATGGCAAGCTTTTCACATGCAGATGAGGCCAATGAAAATACCATGGTTTGGATCAGGTGCACTTCCTGCTTAAAGTAACATCCTAACTTTTCAACATTCTAAAGAGCTCTTATGCAGCAGATCTGCCCAGTGCAATGTATCTTTTCATCTCTTGACTGCTGCTTCCAGGAGCATTGCTTGTGGATTCAGACAAGACAAAATCCTTGACAACTTCAAGTTTTTCTCGATTTATCATCATGTTACCTATTGGTTCAGTTGTGAGTATTTTGGTTTTCTTTGTGTTGAGTTGTATCCCACATTGAAGGCTGCAATCCTTGATCTTCACCAGCAAGTGCTTCAAGTCCCCCATCCTTGTCACCAAGCCAAACTGTGTCGTCTGCATATAGCAAGTTGTTAATAATATTTCCTCCAAATCTGATTCTGTGTTCTTCTTCATATAATTTGGCTTCTCTGATTATTTGCTCACCATACAGATTGAAAAAGTATAATAAGTGGGTGCAACCTGGATGCACACCTTTCTTGATTCTTAAACCATGCAATCTACCCTTGTTCTATTTGTGCTACTGCTTCTTAATCCATGTACAAGTTTCACATGAGCAAGACAAAGTGATCTGGAGTTCCCTTCTCAAAACTATCCATGTTTTGTTATGATCCACACAGTCAGATACCTTGGGTGTTAATAAAACATAAGTAAACATCTTTTGGGTATTCACTGCTTTCAGGCAAGATCCATCTGATATCTGATATCCTTTGTTCCACATCCTCTTCTGAATCTGGCTTAAATCTCTGGGAAACCAAACTCACTGCCTTGTAGTTGATGACAACTCATCCTGACCCTATAGTATAGGGTAGAACTAACTGCCCCTGTGAGTTTCTGAGACTGTAACTCATTATGGGAGTAGAAAACCTTGCCTTTCTCCCACGGAGTGACTGGTGGTTTTGAACTTCTGACCTTGGGGTTTGCAATCCAACCTGTAACCACTGTGCCACGATGGCTCTTGAATGCTGAATATGGTAACTTTCTGTCAATGAATTAATGCAACTGTTGTTGTATTAGCTTCAGTACAATTTGACTCACATGTGATGCCAATGATAGTGTTACATAATTTGACCATTCGGTTGGTCTCCCTTCTTTGGTATGTATACACATATGGATCTCTTCCAGTCTGTTAGCCAAGTAGCTGTATTCCAAATTTCCTGACATAGATGTGTGAGTGCTGCCAGTGCTTTATCAGCTTGTGGAAACATTTCAATAGATATTCCAGCAATTCCTGGCATCTTGTTTTGGGCTAGTGCTTTCCATGCATCTTGAATTTCTTCTTTCCTGACCATTGGTTCTTGCTCATATGTTACCTCCTGAAATGGTTGAATGTTGGTCTATTCTTTTTGATACAGTGACTCCATATTGTTTCCATCTTCCTCAGATGTTTCCTTCATCATTCAATATTTTGCCCATAGAATTTTTTAATATTGCACCTCGAGACTTGACATTTTTCTTCAGTTCTTTCAGTTTAAGATATGCTGAATATGATCTGCTTTGGTTTTCTAACTCTAGGCCTTTGCACATTTTGTGATAATATTTTACTTTGTATTCTCGAGTTGTCCTTTGAAATTTTCTATTTAGCTCTTTACTTCATCATTTCTTCCATTTGCCTTAGCTACTCTCTGATTAAGAGTAAGTTTCAGAGTCTCTTCTGACATGCACTTGTATCTTTTCTTTATTTCCATATTTTTAATGACACTGTGCTTTATTCAGAGATGTTCTCAAAATTTGGTGGGTTATTATCAAGGTTGTATATTGACTCTCGTGTACTTGTTTGCATTTTCTTGAACTTCAACTTGAGCTCACATATGAACAATTGCTGATCTGTTCCACAATCAGTCCCTGGACTGGTTTCAGTTGCTGATATTGAGCTTCTTTTATTGTCTCTTCCCACAGGTGTAGTCAATTTGATTTCCGTGTATTCCATCTGGAGAAGTCCACATTTATGGTCACCTTTTTTGTTGTTGATCAAATGTTTGAAGAAATCATTAATCATGCAAAATTCTAACATACAATCAAGATAAATTGGTAATTATTGGTGATTGGAGTGCAAATGTTGGAACCAAAGAGGAAAGAACAGAAGTTGGAAAATATAGTATATGCTATCAGCAATTTATTGGTCTTGCAAACTCTGTCATGCGATCTCCAGCTTGGTTTCTATCACCAAGACCATATTTTTCAACTACTGATCCTTCCTCTTTGTTTTCAACTTTTGCATTCCAATAGCATTTTGATAGCAAGTCTGACAAATTTGGGACTGAATATGGTGGTAGAATTATTCAATTTCTGCATCACCGGCTTTGGGTGGTTGGTGCATAAATTTGAACAATAGTTGTATTGATTGGTTCTCCTTGAAGGGGGCTAGATAGCATCCTATCAAAGATAACATTGTACATTAAAATAGATCTTAAAATGTCCTTTTGATGATGAATGCAATGTTGTTTCTCTTGATTGTGTCATTTCCAGCAGAGTAAACCATAAGATTTTCTGTTTCAAAATGGTCAATATCAGTCCATTTCAGCTAACTAATGCTTACAATATCAATCTTTATGTATTCCATTTCATTTTTAATGACTTCCAATGTCCCTAGATTCATATTTCATACATCCCAAGTTTCAATTATTAATGACGATTTGAACTGTTTCTCCTCATTTTGAGTTGTGGCCCATCAGCAAATGAAGGTCCTGATGGCTATCCTCGATTTGCATCATTATGGTCGACTTGCCTATGAAAAGTCAGCTCTTCCTCTTCCTCAGCCAGTATTTTGAGTACTTTCCAAGTTGAAGAGCTCATCTTCTGGCACACGTTCTGACAATGTTCTTCTGTTGTTCATGGGGGGTCTAGTAACTGACAGTATTGCTGCTATCCATAGGGTTTTCAATGGCTCATTCTTTCCATGCAGGTAGCCAATTCCTTCTTCATTGTCTGTTCTTTGTCTGGAAGCTCTTTGGGTGACCCTGCTGGTATATGAAATGCCAATCACATAGCTCCCAGTATCTCACAAAACAAAAGTCACCACAGTACCACAAAATGCCAGACAAGTGATGGACCTCTATTTTTAGTGAGGCGTGGCCTGGTGGGAGGAGTGGGCCCTTAGGTGGTTCTGATCCACTTACTGGAACAAATACTGTTAGTTCTTATTTCATAAATGTGAAATGCATAAAAGAGACCCCCCCCAAAATATCCTCCAATTCAGACTTTCTGCCTTTTAAAAGAGGATAACCCACTCTGATTCAAAGTCATTGAGGTGTTTTGTTTTTCCCTCCCTCTGAGGCTACAGAGACTAGACTAATCACAGCTGAAGTGGAGCGACTGAAATGACTTAAAGCACCAGCTAGACTGGCTGTCAGAAGCAGCTACAGTCAACAGCTACAGACTGACAGAGCTGCTCAGCCAAGAGCTGAGGGTTCTCAACTCCCACTTCTACTGATGGGCACAGCCAGTGGCCTCTGGGAGTTGACTGGAACCCAGCAGCCAGCTGTGAGGAGCAAGCTAATTCATCTCAGCCTGGCCCAGGTCATCAAGTCACTGAAGGAGTATCGGGAAAGAGGGAAGAAATTTGGGGTCCCACATTTGGCCACAGACAAAAGTTGTTCTGTGTTTAGACAGTAGTTCTGGGCCTGAGTTTGGGGCAGGTGTGATGAAGGAAAGTCGGCTCCCTCCCTGCATCTGGGAACAGATGGTGGGGCTGCCCTGGAAACAGCAGGCCAGTCAGCTGGAGCAAAAAAGGCTTGGCCTCTAAAGCCCTGGCAGGGCAGACTGAAGCTACCTGGACTGTTTTTTCTTAACCCAATGGCTCCTGCTACCCTCACCACCCCCAACTAGGTAAAAGGGAAGAAAGATGCATTTTCTTTACAGAGGCAACTTTCTAGAAAGGAGACCAGCCCACCAGCTGTGAAAGGTCCCCTTAAACCATTTTACTTTGAGCAGGAGGAAGAAATGTTGAGATTCCCAGAGCCACGTGGAATTGTGGATCCTCTAGTTTAGGTTCCAGTGATGCCAGATCGATTTTTCTAGAGAAAGTCAAAATTCCTGTTTTCTTAAAAACCTCCTGATTTTTTCAAAGGCGATTCAATAACATTGGATAGAAGCCAAGTAGGCCAAAGAGCCCTGATGGCACAGTGGGTTATGTGTTGGGCAGCTAACTAGAAGGTCAGTAGTTTGAAACCACCAGTCACACTGGGGGAGCGGGGGGTGGGGGATAGGGTGGGGGGCTGTGCAGAGATGAGACCTTCTAGTCCATATAGAATTTCAGCCTCAGAAACCCACAGGGGCAGTTCCGCTCGGTCTTACAGGGTCACTGTGAGTTGGAATCTTCTAGATGGCAGTGAATAAGCAGGCCAACCAGAGTCCACACAGGTCCTCATTTGGCCATGGGAGTCCCCAGTCTGTGACCCTCACAGAATCGACCTTTGTGTATCGATGTTAAAAGTGAGATCCAGAGAGGGGAGCGCCTGTCCCCTTGAGGAGCACCGAGTTGACTTTCCAGTCTCCAATCTGTAGCAGACATTCCCGGTGCTCCTTCTCTTCATTCCCAAATTCCTGATTCCGTGTACTCGCCTCAGTCACCAAGGGTCAGCTCTGAAGGTCCCTTTGCTGGTGCTGGCTGAATGTGCTGAGGAACATATGCCCCTGGGAACAGCCCTGACCAGGCCCCTCACTCCTTGGATGGCAAAACTCTGAGAGGCGTGTGCTACACCTACCCCTGGAGACTTCCTAAGTGATTAAGCAGCAGGTTCCCAGGTTTGTAATTGGATTCACAATCTATTTGTTATCGGTGGCCTTCCCTCCACTGGCTCACAATGCCACATCATTACCTGCATGCTCAGAGTTTCCTAAATAAGCTCATTGCCTTTAAGTCTTTGGCCAGGGTCTGCTTCAGTGAGAACCCAAACTAAGCCCAGGTCTGAATCGTTATGTGTCCTTCCTGCCATCCAGTTGATGCCGACTCATGGCGAATCTATAGGATAGGGTAGAACTGCACCTGAGAGTTTCTCTGACTGGAACTCTTTTTTTTTTTTTAACATTTTATTAGGGGCTCATACAACTCTTATTACAATCCATACATACACATACATCAATTGTATAAAGCATATCCGTACATTCTTTGCCCTAATCACTCTCAAAGCATTTGCTCTCCACTTAAGCCCTTTGCATCTGGTCCTCTTTTTTTTACCCTCCCTCCCGCTCCCCACTCCCTAATGAGTCCTTGATAATCCACAGATTGTTATTTTGTCATATCTTGCCCTATCCGGAGTCTCCCTCCCCATCCTTCTCTGCCGTCTGTCTCCCAGGGAGGAGGTTACATGTGGATCCTTGTAATCTGTTCCCCGTTTCCAACCCACTCACCCTCTACCCTCCCAGTATCGCCCCTCACACTCCTGGTCCTGAAGGTATCATCCACCCTGGATTCCCTGTGCCTCCAGCTCCTATATGTACCAGTGTACAACCTCTGCCCTATCCAGTCCTGCAAGGTAGAATACGGAGCATGGTAGTTGGGGGGAGGAAGCATCCAGGATCTGGGGGAAAGCTGTGTTTTTCATCGGTACTACATCGCACACTGACTGACCCATCTCCTCTCCTAAACCCCTCTGTGAGGGGATCTCCAGTGGCCAGCAAATGGGCTTTGGGTCTCCACTCTGCACTTCCCCCTTCGTTCACTATTATGTGTATATATATATATATATATAT
Organism: Tenrec ecaudatus; assembly: GCF_050624435.1. Classification (NCBI taxonomy): domain Eukaryota; kingdom Metazoa; phylum Chordata; class Mammalia; order Afrosoricida; family Tenrecidae; genus Tenrec; species Tenrec ecaudatus. The sequence goes on from NW_027459236.1 coordinate 85,797, forward strand.
ATATATATATATATATATATATATATATATATATATATCATATACCATATATTTTTCATAATGCCTTATACCTGGTCCCTTTGGCACCTTGTGATCGCACAGGCTGGTGTGCTTCTTCCATGTGGGCTTTTTTGCTTCTGAGCTAGATGGCCGCTTGTTCACCTTCAAGCCTTTAAGACCCCAGACACTATCTCTTTTGATAGCCGGGCACCATCAGCATTCTTCGCCACATTTGCTTATGCACAAGTTTGTCTTTGGCAATCGTATCATGGAGGTGTGCAGCCAATGCTGTGATTTTTTTGTTTTTTGATGCCTGATAACTGATCCCTTCGGGACCTCGTGATCACACAGGCTGGTGTGCTCTTCCATGTGGGCTTTGTTGCTTCTGAGCTAGATGGCCTCTTGTTTATCTTCAAGTCTTTAAGATCCCATACACTATCTCTTTTGATAGCCGGGCAACATCAGCTTTCTTCACCACATTTACTTGTTCACCAGCTTTGGCTTCAGCAGTTGTGTCTGGAGGATGAGCATTGTAGAGTGCCAATTTAATAAAAGAAAGTATTCATGCATTGAGGGAGTGCTTGAGTTAAGGCCTAAGGTCCTGCCGCCACCTTAATACTAAACCTATAAATATAGACACATAGATCTATTTCCCCATCCATATATATATTTGCATGCACATGTCTTTGTCTAGACCTCTATAAATGCACTTTGACTCCTAGCTCTTTCCTCCATCTCCCTTGACTTTCCTCCTGTCCCACTACCATGCTCCGTCCCCACCTGGGTTACAGCTATACCTCTTCTTTACGTAACCTTACCCTTGATCATTCCCTACCAGGCCTGCCACTTCCCCCTCACTACCATTTCGAGTCCCATGTTGTTCCCTTGTCCCTGTGTTTGTTAACACCACTTCCTTACCTCCCGCACCTCCCCCTATCCCAAGTGCCCCCGGAACTGTCGGTCCTGTTGTTTTTCCTCCAGATAGTTCATCCAGCCTCTCTTATTTAGACAGACCTGTGGAGACACTAACATGCACGAAAACAAGACAGAGGAAAACAAAGCAACAGTATACAACCAGACAACAAAACAACAAAAACTAACCACTGACAAAGAACAAAACAAAACACATCAAGAAAGAAGAGCTTGTAGTTAGTTCAAGGATCATTTGTTGGACCTTAGGAGTGTTTTCCAATCCAGTCTGTTGAGGCACCACAACCTGGCCCCAAAGTCCACTTTCAGCATTCCCTGGGGACCTTGCCACTCCATTCCCTTGCTATTCCACTGCACTCCACCACACTTTGCCTCGGTGTGGTGGAATCAGGTTAGGTGCAATTCGCACACTGTGTCTCCAGTGCTGTCCCCTGTATCACCCTTGGTAACTGAGGGGCATCTTGTCTCATAGTGGGGCCAGCCATGTTGTTCTCTTTGTGGACTGGCTGCTCTGAGACTGGAACTCTTTAGGGGAGTAGAAAGCCTCATCTTTCTCCCTTGGAGTGGCTTGGGATTTCAAATTTGCCATTTCAGACATTGCGTTTAGCAGCCCAACACATAACCCCTATACCCCACCATAGCTACAGAAAACAATAAAGAAACAAAATCCAACAACACTCATTGCCATTGGGTGCATAACAATCCTATCGAGAGAAAATACTGCGGCCTCCTGGGTTTCCAAGGCTATAACTCTTTGTAAAAATAAAATTGTGTTATGTTTTCAGTGAAAATTTACATAACCGATTAGATTTTCATTTAACAAATTCTCTACTTGTTTAGTGACATTAGTTAATTTTTCAATAAAAAGGAAAGCAGAAAATTAAAAAAAGAACAAATGAAAAACGTGTTAAGAGTAAAGACAAATGATAAGATGTTAATTTTTAACCTAATCATATTTGCAACAATACACTTTCTGATGTACTGATGTTGAGCAGGGTTTAATCCCATCCCTGGTGAATGGTCCCAGGGGATTTAATGGAGGCTTATTCTCTGTGGAATCTCTGCCAATGCATTTTGAGTTTTTATACTCATCTAAGGCTATAACTCTTTATGGGAGAAGAAAGCCTCATCTTTCTCCAAAGGAGCGACTGGTGAATTCCAACTGCTGACCTTGCAGTTAATAGCCCAACACATAACCCATTATGCCACCAGAAGAGAGATTTGTATCTGGGTGCCTTCCAATTCAAGCACTACAATTATGCAAGGAGGATATTTTTTTCTGTACTGGAGCCAGGTCAAGTAAGAACCAGTGTGTCCATGGTTTGCAGCGAAGTCAGAGGAAGAAGAGGGTAGACTGTCTATAACTTCTCATAGCCCAGGGAAATGCTAGGCCTGGAAGGGGGCATGTGGCTCAACCATATTCAGAAAATCTGCACACTAACCTCCCCGGCTCAAATAATTACCAGCACCATGTCTCTGAATATCACCTGAAAGCAAAATAGTGAAAGCACCATTTCCATTTCATAATACTTTTATTAAAAGTAAAGTTCAATTCAGTGATGTGAAGAAGCTGGGGAAATTATCTTTTCATTTCTTTCTTTTTCTTTCCCTCCCTTTCCCCTTCTTCTCCACAGAACTGAGAGGCAGAAGGAATAAAGGCAGCATGGCACCAGCTGGAGGACACCGTGGGGTCAGGGTCACCATTTAACTCATGCTTCTCCAGTTTGGAGGGGCAACTGGATGTCCTCATTTGTGAATTTGCTTATTAATCTTTTTGAGTTAACAAGGTCATGGTAAAAAATGATTGTTGGTGTTTTTGTTAGGAACCTTCTAGTCCAGTCCAACTCATAGTGACTCAATGCATCAGTGCCGAGCTCTCTAGACCAATGGTTCTCAACCTGTGGGACCCTTGCACAGGGTGACTGTAACAAAATTACAGTTATGAAGCAGCAATGAGAATATTTTTATGGTTGTGGAGGTCACCACAACATGAGGAACTGTATGAAAGGGTTGTGGCATTAGGAAGTTTGAGAACCACTGCTCTAGGCCTTTCTATACTGTAATCTTTACAAGAATGAGTTGCCTGGTTTTTCTTCCAAGAACAGAGCCACTGGTGGGTTCAAACCTTCAACCTTTTGGATAGCAGCTGAGCACTTAACCATTGTGCCTCCAGGGCTCTTTGATAAACTCTATCAGAGGGTCTTAACCATTGCAACCCCATGGATCCTTTTGGCATTTAGGAAAGGCTATGGAACACCTGCCCACTCCCCAGAATAATATTTCCAAATACCTCCAATGAAATACAGAATCACAAAGGCACAAATTGTATTGAAATGCAGTGATAAAAATAAGACATTGGATTTGTGGCAAATATACATGTTAATAAATACATTAAATATGATCTGATGGTGGGTCTAATAAACCAAACCCACACCATTGAGTTGATCCTGACTCACTGTGACCCTATATAAAATTCCTCAGGCTAAATCTTGACAGGAGCAGATCATCTCACCTTCCTCTCAGAGAACAACTGGTGCCTTTGAACTGCCAACCTTGAGGTTACCTGCCCAATGGCTCACCCACAGCATCACCGTGAGTTCTAGATAGTGATGAGCATGAACTGTACTCAACGATGGCTGCAACGACTAGCATGGGGTGTGAAAGCATGTAGAATTTCTCTCGGTGGTAATCGCATGGCTATTCAGAACACAGCTGTGGACATGCTAAACTGCCCTAGGAGCTTAGGGGAACTAACTCAACCAGGATTGTCCCTCATCCAATTTGACATTGCTCCCCAGCCTGCTGGGGCTCAGTGGTTCAGTGTTAGGGTCCCTTGTCTAGATACCAGGGCTGGCATGGAGAAAGTCATTCCTCTGCAGCCTTCTAGTGTGTGGGGGAAGATATTAGTGTTAAGCCTTGGCAGGAAATTGGTGGATTTTCCTGGCAGCCACATTCTTAATAACCATTTACTGGATACTTATTATATTCTGAGGGTAAATTGTGGTTCAGTTGTAGAATTCTCCTTTTCCATGTGGGAGATCTGGGTTTGAGTCCAAGACAATGCAACTCATGTGCATCCAACACTCATTTGTCAGGGGGATGCTTGGTTATTGCTGTGGTACTGAACTGATTTCTGTGTTGCTATGATACTGAAATGGGGAAGCTTGGTTGGGTGCGGCTATGAGACTGAACCTGTTTCTGTGATGTGTCCAGACTAAGATGAGCGATGAAGAAGAGCCTGGTATTCTACTTCTGAAAACCAATTAACGAAAACCCCTGTGAATCACAATCTGATGCACAACCAAAGAGATGGTGCAGGACCAGGGAGAATATTGCCCATGGAGTCACTGGGAGCTGGTTGTCACAGTGAGTTGGACTGGAGGCTGACTCAACAGCAGCTAACAACCATTGTGTTCCAGGCACTCGATTTGCTTTAAAAATCTAGCTCAGCCTTCTGGTACAGGGAAGTGATTAATCATGCCTACTTTATAGCACACAGTGAACCCTGATCAATGTCAGGCCCTGCTTGTGTTTTGTCCCTCCTTTTCCACATTCACATCACTTCCATTCCCCTCTTCAGACAAGTACCCCCTGCTGGGTGCTTGGTGTGTGTGTGTCCTTATAGGCATACAGCCATGTGCACTAGACCATGCTGCTTGGTGAATGGGCTTTCAGCTTCCATGAATGGTACTGCAATATAAATCTCATTCAGTTTCTGACCTTTTCAACTCCTTGCAATGTCATTAAGAGTTATTGCCATGCTGCATATCAATTGCATGTGCTGCTGCGTGCCACTTGGTCATGAGCAATCATCATCTTTCTTTTTTTTCCTTCTTCAGTTGTCTGTTGATTGGCATCCAATTCGGCTCCAACTCTTCTCTACTGCAGGTATCAGCGTGGTGACCATTCTTTTAAAAATGCCCCAAGGGCCCTGTGAATTGGATAAATAGCTTGGCCTATATACCCAGGAATTATGCGTTGGGCTGCTAACCCCAAGGTGAGCAGTTCCAACCCACCAGCTATTCCATGGAGCAAAGAGAGGCTGTCTGCTGTTGTAAGAATTTAGTTTTGTAAACCTATAGCAGCAATTGTACTGTGCCTTGTAGGGTTGCTAATGAGGAAGAATCAACTGGGGTTTTGTTTGTTTTTATCCATCCAGGAGAGAGCTTTGATGGGGGAGATATTAAGTGCTTGGCTGCTAACCCAAAGGTCAGTAGTTTGAAGCCGTCTTCCACACACTGTGGGATAAAGGCATGGCTGTCTACTTCCCAATAGAAGCCTTGAAAACATCATGGGACCATTCAGCTTTGTTTGATAGGGTCATGAGGAATGAAAGTCAACTCAGTGATTGCGCTTCTTTGGTTGTACGCCCAGGAGGGGCTCACTAGGTCCTAGGGTCCATTCAATGGGCTTTCACTAAGCTCTGCCAGATTGCTGTGCAGCAAACCTGCATCATTAGCAGTGTTTCTCTGCTTTCCCCGGATCTCCAATGACACTTGGTATGTTTGTCTTTCTAACTGTTGCCCGTTTGATGGTTTTAAAAGGTCAAGCACAATAAACTCATCTATCCCAGGCACTTTATGGTTCTGTAGCAGATTCTTAGGGTTGCCATGCCACATTCCTTTGACCCATCTCTGACACCATCTCACTGCCTTCCAGTCAATACCGACTCATAGCGATCCTGTGGGGCAGTGTACAATTGCCCCCTGCGAGTTTCAAACACTACAACTCTTTATTGGAGTAGAAAACCCCATCTTTCTTCCTTGGAGCTAGTAGTTTTGAACTGCTGACCTTGAAGTTAGCAAACCAACTTGTAACCACTGCACTTCCAGGGCTCCTCCTGATATCCATCATAGCAGTGACGAACGGCTCTATGTAAGTGCAGGCTCCTGCTGAAATGGTGTCTTATCACAACTGTGCAGCACGCAGCTCTCCATGTCCTTCTGCCTCGAAGCCTTTTCAAAGGCATGGAAAGCCAAACCCAGGAAGGTAGGAGAGGTCACCTTACTAGGAGGAATGCTCAACACCACTACAGGCGAAGAAGAGCCCAGCCTCCTGTTTCTGGTAGACAATTCTAGGACAGAACCCATGTTGCTCAGAAGTCCTGGGGGAATCAAGCCCCTGTATCCTAAATTAAAAGCCTCAACACCCCGTTCCCATTGTGATTGCTTCTCCCCCTAACTCAGTCTTGCGTCTGCTTTCCTATTCCCACTCCCTGCCATCAGATCTCAAATAGACTCCCTGCACCCAGGCCTGAGGAATAAGCTCGGTATGCAAGGGCACTCAATCCAAGACACACACATTACTCTGAATCTCCAAAACAACCCTGTGGGCTACGTGTGTAATCCCCAGTTCACAGATGAGAAATGGATTGAAAAACAGTGACACACCCAAGATCACACAGGCCAGGGTTCAAGTCTGTGTCTATCAGTTATTCTTTTATTCAAGTATGCCAGAGAAGACTGGGTCTTAACACTTGAGCAATCTTCTTGGAAGAATAAGGCAAACTACAGAAAACACAAAATGAATATCGCTTTTGTTCGTTTATCCATTTGCAAAAGACATAATACCTATAGTGCTAAGAATAGTATTCAAAGTATCTATTACTACCCCCTCAAAGCTTACATACTAGTCACCAAACTCAAACAAATACAATGCTATCAAGTTGATTACAACTTATAGCAACCCCATATAGGGCTTCCAAGACTGTAAATCTTTACAGAAGCAGAGAGCTTCACTTTTCTCCCCCTGAGTGACTGGTGCATTTGAACTACTGACCTTGTGGTTAGCAGCCCATTGCTAAATGATTAGTTCCATAATCATTACGCTTACTTAACTCTACATTCTTTTAATTATTTCTCTATCAGTCCAAATTGCATCTGGCTACATGGGAAAAAACAAACCGACACTAGTGGTCTAATCACAAAAGCTTCATTTTTCTTATATTAACACCAAAAATACCAAACCAGTTGCCACTGAATTGATTCTGATTTACAGTTACCCCATATGATTCAGGGTAGAACTGTGCCCCATGAGGTTTTCAAGGGCTGAATTTTTAAATGTAGATTGCCAGGTTTTTCTTCCAAGGCATCTTTGTCTTAGCAGTGAATTGTGTTAACCCTTTGCACCACACAGGGGTTTGTCTTATACAATAGTAAGTCTTGAAATAGGTAGCCTAGGTCTGGCGTATTTGCTCAGGGACTCATCTTGGATATAGGAGAATGCATGCTTTTTGGTCTGCCAAACTCATGTAACCTATGTGACTCTCTCATCTTTCAATATTCTGACTAGGGAGCATGACAGCAGAAGAGCCAAGGACAAAAATGAAATGGGTTATGCCAGACAAGTGTTTTGCCTTAAACAACAACAAAAACTTTCTTGGGAGTCCTACTCAGTATCTTTCACCTACACATATTTGGCCCAAACTGGGTCAAATGCTTATGCATAGCTGCAAGGGAGCCTAGGAGGGAGCGATTTAAGTAGGTACATTATCACCCTAAACAAAATTGAGCTTGTATTAGTAGTAAGAATGAGAAAAATGGATACTGTTTAGGCATATAGCAGGGTTGGGTAGAATTCTATTTTGTGTCTTAATTTACATTTTGAATGAACTCAGAAAAAGTCATAGAGAGTAGAACAAAGGGATGGATGCGCATCCAACCACCTCAACTACTCATTTCTTTTCATGCTCTCCCTCTAGCTTCCCTGAATAGTTCTTGGTTACACATTGGGCTGCTAATTGCACGGTCGGTATTTTGAAATCACCGGCTGCTCTTCGGGAGAAAGATGGGACTCTACTCTGTAAAGAGGTACAGTCTCAGAACCTCACAGGTACAATTTTACCCATGTCCTGTAGGGTCGATATGAGTTAGCATTGATTCAATGGCAGTGAGCTTGGTTTGGATAGATATGTGGAATCTTAGGATGGAATAGTTTGAATACACAGAAAAAAATTCAGTGGAATCATAACCCTCTAAATAATTACCCTCTAAAGCCACAAAGATCAACTGTGTCCAGCATGGTGACAGTTTAGCATATGCCATGGGCACATTGCTCATATCCCAGTGTTGTTAATCAACAAAAACTCACGCACTGTCACTTATAGTGACCCTATGCACAATAGAATAAAAGCCTTTCTAGTCCTGTGACATCCTCACAATGGTCATATTTTAGCCTATTGTTACAGCCACTGTGTTGATCCATCTCATTCAGGGCTTACCTGTTTTTTGACGATGCTCTACCAAGTATTTTGTCCTTTTCTAGGGACTAATTTCTCCTGATACCATGTTCAAAGTATATGAAATGGAGTTTTACCATCCTCACTTCTAAAATACATTCTGGCAGTACTTCTTCCGGGATAGACCTCTTTGTTCTGCTGGGCATTCATGGTATATTCAATATTATTTGCAACATCATATTTTAAAGGCATCATCATATTTTCTTCAGTCTTCCTTATTTATGGTCCATCTTTCACATGCATATGTCAAACATTACCATCAAGTCTATTCTTATTCATAGTGACCATATAGGGTTTCCAAGGCTGTAAATCTTTACAGGGTCAAATAGCTTCCTCTTTCTTCTGTGGAGCAGCAAGTGGGTTGAACCACCAACCTTGCTGTTAGTCATTCAACCCATACCAGACACTGAAATTAAGACTCCTTTCACATGCATCTAAGGTGATTAAAAATATCAAGGCTAAAAGCAGGCATAATTTGCTAATCCCCAGAGTAAAACATTTGCTCTTTCACATTTTAAAGAGGTCTTTTACAACAGATTTTTCCAATGAAATACGTTGATTTATTGACTGCTGCTTCTGTGAGTATTGATTGTGGGTCCAAGTAAAATAGAGTTTAGCTACATTTCTCTATTTGTAATGATGTTGTGTGTTTATATTTGTCAAGTTGAGAAGACATTTGTATTCTTAGTGTTGAAGACTAATTCATACTGAAGGTGTACTATATGAGCTTTATCAGTAAGTACTTCAAGGCCTATTGACTTTCAGCCAGCAAGATTGGGTCATCTGCATAATACAGGTTGTTAATGATTCTTCCTCCAAACCAGATGCCTCAACTTCTTCATACAGAGCAGCTTCTCAGATTATTTGAATAAGTATAGTGTGATAGATAGGTAGGTTTATAGTGCCAACCTGGCCAATAAGAACATGTGGGATTAATAAGTTCGCAGTTTGATTCGTGGGCAAAGAGATAAATGGCTCAGCAAGCCACACCTATCTCTCAGTTGCTCTCTGGTGATCAGACCAGTGTGTGGCTGCCTTACCTAGTTCTGCAGTTTGCTGCCTGGCTGTACTGCCATATTTACTGTTGTATGGAAGTGAGTTAAACTGAGTCCTTTGTACTGCTATGTGGACTAATTAGCTGTTATATTCCTTCGTGTTCTATCTATCTATCAAATCATAAATGTCCTGGTTTTGTTTCTCTAGAGAACCCTGTCTAACACATATGGTGAAAGGATATAACCACAACACACACTCTCCTGATTTTAAACCACGCACTATCCACTTGTTCTATTCGAACCACTTCCTGTTGGTTTGTGTACAGGTACCACAGGAGCACAATTAAATGTACGGGAATTCCCATTGTTCTCATATGTATTCATATGCTACCCAAAGTTTGTTATGATACACAGTAAAATCCTCTGCATAGTCAATAGTACATAAGTAAGCATTTTCCTTGTATCCTCTGTTTTCAGCCAAGGTCCATCTGAAACGAGCATTGATATACCTTACCCCATGCCCTCTTTTAATACAGCCTGGATTTCTGGCAGCTTCCTGTTGACATATTGCTATAACTACTTTTAAAGGTATCGTCAATAAAATTGTACTTGCATGTCATATTAATGTTATTTTAAATTAATTTGCAGATTTTGTTGCATCATATTTCTTTAGAATGGACACAAATATTAATCACTTCCAGTTGGTTGGCCAGATAGCTATCTTCCAAATTTCTTGACATGGACTATCACTGCATGAGCGTGTTGAAATATTTCCATTCCTATCCCTTCCTTGCTTTTCACTAATGCTTACATTGCAGCTTCAACTTCCTCTTGGCCTTTTGAACTAGTAGAACCTCAACTAATTCTTGGGAACAGAGACTCTGTACACTCAGTCCATATTCTTTGGATTCTCCCTACATCATTCAATAGTTTGATAAATAATCCTTGAACATTGTAATCCGAGGCTTGGATTTTTTCTTCTGTTCTTTCAATTTATGATATGCTGACTGTACTCATTCCTTTTGCTTTCCTAATTCCAGGTCTTTACACGTTACAATATAATTCTTTACTTTATCTTCTCAAGCTGGCCTTTCAAATTTTTCTGTTCAACTCTTTTATTTCATCATTTCTTCCATTTGCTTTAACTGCTTTAGGTTCAAGAGCAAGTTTCCCAGTCTCCTCTGATATCCACTGTAGTATTTTCTTTCTTTCCTGGATTATTAATGATCTTTTTGAGGAGCCCCCAATAAAATGATTTATGATAAATAAATAAATAGCCACAGGTGACATGACAAAAAAAAAAAAGATTGATGACCTTTATGCTATTTCACAAGTCTTCTGGTAGCTGATCATTAATGTTCAATATGTCCGAACCATTCTTGAGATAGGCTCTAAATTCAGGTGAGATATTGTGATAGTAAGGTTTCGTGTCAATTTAGCTTGACCAGGATCTTCAGAAGGTGCAGCTCACACTCTCCTTGGGGGTATGACCTATTTCATAGCTATAAGTAGACTGTGGAGAATGGGCTCACTCTTTTTCTTCCTGATGATATGACCCTGGACCCTACGTCTGGCTTCTTGGGATGGCAATCACCATGAGACCTGCTGACCCTAAGAGCTGACTGTGGCCTGCCAACTGCCTGTTGACATTGGATTCTCCCAACTCTGCTTCCACCAACCTGTGGTTTTCCTGTTTCTTGGGCTATTCCTCCAACAGCTTCAGGAGTCTGGAAGGGCCTCTAGTTTGCATCTGATTTATGGGCTGGAGTTGGACTGGGGTTTCTTGTTGTGTGGACTTCTTAATGTAAAATTCTTTATTGATATAAATTTCCTTCTTCTACATGTATCAGTATCACTGGTTTGTTTCTCTAGAAACCCCAGCCAACCACAAATATAATATAGACTGTATTTGGGCTCTTTTGCGTTCTTATTTTAATTTTCTTCAGGTTTGATTTGAACTTGCATATTAGTAATTGATAGTCTTTTACATAGTTGGCCCCCGGTCTTGTTTTGTCTCAATGATATTGAGCTTCTCTATCATGTCTTCCCACAGATTTAATCAATTCCATTCCTGTGTTTTCCACATGTATATATGCCGCTCCTGTTGTTGAATAAAGGTGTTTGCAATGAGGAAGTTATTGCTCTTGCAGAATTCTTTCATGCAGTCTTCAGCTTCTTTTCGATCCCCAAAGCCATAGTTTCTAATTACTCTTCCTTCCTTTTTGTTTCCATGTGTGCATTCCAATTGTTAGCAATTATTAATGCATTTTCAGTACATGTGTGGTCAATTTCAGACTAAAGAAGTTGGTACAATTGTTCATTGGCTTTAGTGGTTTGTGAGAAAATTTGAATAATGGTTCTATTAACCGGCCTTCCTTGTGTATGAAGATAAATATTATTCTGTCACAGGCAGCATTGCACTTCAAGATAGATCTAAAAATGCTCTTTTTGAGGAGGAAAGAGACATTCTTTTGAATTTGTCATTGTCAGCATAGTCATTCTTATCATTTTAAGATTCAAAGGGACTATTTCAACTCACCAATGCCTAGGATATTGATCTTTATAGGTCAGATTCCGTTTTTTTTTTATGATTTCCAATTTTCCTAGATTCGTATTTTGCACGTTTGATGTTCTGATTATTAATGAATGGTTGCAATGATTTTTCTCATTTTGAATTATAATCCATTAGCAAATGAAGGTGCCAGAAGAAGCTTTAGTACACTTTGTTGCTAGATGCCTTCAAGTCAGTTCTGTCTCATAATAATGCCTACACAACAGAATGAAACATTGCCTGGTCCTGCCCCATACTCAAATTTTGTTATGTTTGAGTCCATTGTTGTAGGAATTGTCTCGATCCATTTGATCGGGTGTCTTCCTCTTTTTGCAACCCCTCCACTGTAATGTGTATGATGTCCTCCAGGGACTGGTCTGTCCTGATAACATCTGCAAAGTACATGAGATGAAGTCTCGCCATCCTATCTGCCAAGGAACATTTAGCTGCACTTCTTCTCAGACAGATTTGTTTGTTCTTCTCTCCACCCATGGTACTTTCAGTATTTTTTTGTCAGTACCTTAATTCAAATGCACCAGTTCTCCTTCAGTCGTTCTCATTCAATGTTCAAATTTCACATGCATAAGGTGTGGCGGAAAATGCCATGCCTTGGGCCAGGCGCAACTTAATCCTAAGTGAAATTCTTGATCTTCAGTACTTTAAAGTGGTTATGTGCAGTAGATTTGCCTAATGCAATATGTTATTTGGTTTTTTGATTGTTGTTTCCATGAGCATTAGCTGTGAATCTAAGCAAGACGAAATCCTTGATAACTTCAATATTTTCTCCATTTATTATGATGTTATCTACAGCTCCTGTTGTGAGGTTTTGAGTTATCATTAAGGTGGACTCTACTTTGAGGAAGCTCTCTTTCTCGGTGATATTTTGATTGTTTTGCAATCTGAGGGACTCATTTTCTGGCATTATATCAGACAATATTTTACTGCTATGCATAAAGTTTTCAATGGTGAATCCCTCAGAAGTGGACTGATTGTTTTGTCGTCCTGTCAGTTCTTAGTCTGGAAGCTGTGTTGAAATCTGTTCACCGTGGGTGATCCTGCCTGGTATTTGAAGTACTAGTGGACTAACTCCCAGCATCACAGCAAAGCACAAGCTACCACAGTGCAGCAAATTGACAGATGGGGCGCGGGAGGGGAGTTGTCATTGTTAGACACTGTTAATTTGGCTCTAACTCATAGCACCCACAGCCTGTTTCCTCACAGTTAATGTTGGAGACCATTTTTGCAGCCAGTATGCCAATTCATCCCATTGAGGACCTTCTTTTTTTCACCACTCCACTTTACCAAGTATGATATCCTTCTCTAGGGACTATGCTCAGCTGTTAAGATGTCCAAAGTATGTGATATGAAGTCTTGCCATTCTCACGTCTAGGAAGCATTCTGGCTCTACTTCCGCCAAGAAAGATTTGTTCCTTCTTCTGAAAGTCCATGGAATATTCAATATTCTTCACCAGCATCATAATTCAAAGACATCAACTTTTATTTTACCTTTCATAATTATTGTCCATTTTCAAGTACATATGAGGTGATTGAAAATGCCATAGTATGATAGTTATATAATTTTATGTCAGTTTGAAGATATGTAAAAGTGTAAGGTTGGTATCCAATCTGTCAATCACACCATAGCCTGATGGTGCCTCTTTGTGACCATGGCCTTCTCATAAGGAGGGCCCTGGGAACCTCCCCTTCTTTTTGCATTCACCTGACTGCTTCCTGCCCACGTTGAGAGCTGCCAGAGTCTTGCCATGCTTCCATCGACCTTGGGTCCACACGACATTGCAATCACTGGCCTTTGACATCCCTGCATTCTGCATCATTGCATGTAACTGCGTAAGTTGGAAAGGAACTTATGGGCTAGTGTTGGACTTATGGACTTGAGTTGGACTGGCCTGGGATATTTCCTTGAAATAGAAATACTATAATGACTTCTTGATTAAAAACTATTTATTGCACATATATGAGTGTCACTTGATTTGTGTCTCTAGTCAGCCTGGCTTACATCCAGTTCACTGCCATCAAGTTGATTCCAACCCTTAGCAACTCTATAGGACAGGGGAGAGATATCCCTGTGGGTTTCCAATACTGGAACTTTGTATGGGAGCAGAACTGCTGATCTTGTGTTGAGCAACCCAACTTGGTTGGTTCTGACGCATTATGTTTGTAACCACTATACCACTAGGGCTCAGCTGTGCCTTATTCCTCAAAGTGACATCTTTTAACACTGGAAATTGGTCTTCAGCAAGATCTACCAGTGTACTCGGTCATATGACTTATTTTCTTTTTACACTGTTTTGATTGTGATGTGAGGGAAAATCTACAGAGTAAATTGATTTTCTTTACAATTCATGCAATGTTTTATGATATTGATTGCAATACCTACAATGCAATACTACTTTTCCTATTCCCTCCCTTTGTTTGCCGTTTCCATTGGTCTTTCGTTCCCATGCCTTCCTGCCTTCTGAGTAACTCCCTGACAAATGCTGGTCTCTGAATTGTACATCGTTGACAGTATAGGTCTCCTATTTGGGGGCTGAAAGTTGAGCCATGGAGGTGAGGTCAGGTGTCAAATGGGAATTCCACTAGTGCCTATCATATCCTAAGGTTAGTCTTCTTATTTTGAGTTCTACATTTTCCCCAGTTGATCCAGGGCCTACTACTGTGAGCACTTTCAGAGCAATCTGCAGTGAGAACCCTATGCTATCTTGGTCTTCTGGACTCAGCGCTGTGGAGCCTGGGCTTCATGTGGTCAGTGAATCCCTTTCATCTTCTTTTGATGCTATCTGTGTAATTCTGTATTTTGAATTTCTCTTCAATTTTTTCAGCTAGTGAAATGCACATGCTTTTCATTTTTGCTGTCCTAATTCCAGGTCTTTGCACCTTTTCATATAATTCTTTATTCCATCTTTTTTAATTCCCCTTTGAAATTTTATGTTCAGCTTCTTTATTCAGCGTCTTTACTTCATCAATTATTTCTATATTTCTCTCTCTCTTTTTCGTACTTCATCATTTCTTTCATTGGCTTCAGCTACTCCACATTCAAGGTGACATCCGTTTTGTCTTTTCTTTAGTTTCTATCTTTTTAATTATTTTTGAATTTCTTTATTTATGATGTTCTTGATATTATTGCAGAACTCGTATCATCTCAGGTGATTTGTGTTCAATGTGTCAACTTTCTTCTTGAAGTATCCTCTAATTTAGATGAGATATACTCAAATTCATACTTTGACTCTTGGGGACTTGTTTTAATTTTGTTGGAATTCGAGTTGAATTTGCCATTGATGGTTTGTTCCACAGTTCGTCTCCAGTCTCGTGACTGATGATATTGAACTTCTTTATACCGTAAATACTTGAGTATAAGCCGAGATTTTTCAGCACATTTTTTATGCTGAGAAAGCACCCCAGCTTTGGGGGGTAAAATTAGTTGCCTTGGGTTATACTCGAGTATGTATAGTAGATTATTTCAACAGATATAGTTGATTTAATTCCTGTGTATTTCTATCCAATATACATGATCCATGTCTATGGTTACTGTTTACATCCCTGAAAAATAAATGTTCAATCAATAAGCCATCCTTATTGGAAAATTCTATCATGAGATCTCCCATGTGGCTTCCATCCCCATGGCCATATTTTATAACTAGTGATCCTCCTCCTTAGTTTCCAATTTTTGCATTCAAGTCATCAGTAATCTTGATTGCATGTTTCATCAATTTCAGACTGAAAAGGTAAAAATCCTCAATGGCTTTATTGTTAGCATTAGTGGTTGGTGTGTAAATTTGAATAATAACTTTATTAATTATTCATCCTTGTAGGTGTAATATATCCTACACCTAACAATGGTGAACATTGGAATCGATGTTGAAACATTCTCTTTTTTAACATGAAAGTCATCCATTCCTTTCAAATTTGTTACTCTGGTATGTAAACCATATTATTGTGACATTCAAAATGGCCAATACCAGTCTATTTCAGTTCAATAACACCTAGAGTGTTTGATCTTTATGTGTTCCATTTTTTCATGGCTTCCAATTTTTCTAGATCCATATTTCATGCATCCCATCTTCTTGTTAGTGATTATTGCAGTACTGCTGTTTCTTCTCATTTTGAGTCATTGCCACATCAACAAATATAGGTCCTGAAAACTTTATATCACTAAGGTCAACTCTACTTTGAGGAGACAGCTCTTCCCCAATTATATTTTGAGTGTCTTCCAACTTGAGGGGTTCATCATCCTGCACTATATGAAACAATATTCCACTGCTATCAATGTGCTCCACAAACACCACTATTTTTTTCAGATGTAGATTGGCAGGTTATTCTTTCTAGTCTATTTAGCTTGTAAGCTTTTCTGAAAATTTTCCACCACGGGTAACTATGCTTGTGTTTGAAATACCAGTGGTATATCTCACAGGATCATGATGACTTTCAAGTTATGATAGTTCAAGAACCTGACATGTCTGACAACTTGGCATGCTAGCCTAATTCCGAATGGCCAGCACATCTCTCTTCTTGCTTTCTCTAGTTTCTGTAGACCACTGTACCTGAGCATGCATGGCTTAGGAGGTTGTGGAGTTAATTCTTGCTTCCTGGAGTAACCCTTAACCAATGACCCATAGGAGTTGTTGGACAAATAGCCACACTCCCTCACATTCTGGGCAGAATAACTAGTGGATTTTCTACAGTGTCTCCAGTAAGATTAACCTCCAGTTGCTCACAATTTTAAATTGTTTGATAATGTACTTTTCATTGGCTGCCTTCTTTCTCTTTTCTATTTCCCATTTCCTTATTGATATCTCCCCAGAAAATGGCTTAATTAAAACCTTTGTCTCGGGATCTAATCCTATGGGGAACCCAAACTCAATCACCCAAGACATTTGTCAAATCATGGACTTAGTGGTTATAGCTATTATATGTGTAGGTCATGGAAGAGGTGAATTCATACCATCACTTTGAATAGTCATTCGGAGTGCCAACTGGGTCCCCAGCATAGATCCTGGACATCAAAACTCACTGTTTCCTGTATCATAACACTTCCTTATAGACTTCAGTCATTCAAAAAACTCAACAAATAGCTTGCTGTCTCACTTCAAATTTTGTAGTGTGCAAATATGGCTATGTTTTCATTGTGTGTTTAGCCCTGGACAAATCAGCTTTGACCAGGAAGGTGAAATCATGTGGAAAAACAAACCAAAAACACTAGCAGCTGTGTGTTGTGGAAGAAAACCCTGTGGATGAAGTGCAATTTTTAGGGAACAGAGACCAGTAAGATAAACCAATAAGTGTCCACTGTTTTGATGTTAAGGAGAACCCTGGTGAGGCAGTAATTAAGCACTTAAGGGCTAATCAATCAGCAGTTCAAACCCACCATCTTCCCCAAGGAAGAGTTACGATGTGGCAGTCTGACCCCCTTAAGATTTACATTGATTACCACTACCAACTGATCTGAGAGGGATAGCATTAGGGGATGCTGGATCGCATTCTTAACGAGCTCTAATGGCAGAGTGGACTCCTCATTGATCTCCTAACCACAAGGAAAGTGGTTCTAACCTATCAGTTGGTCCATGTGAGAAATAGGAGTTTGTCTGCTCTGGTAAAGATATAAGCCTTGGAAAATCAAAGGGTGAAGTTCTATTCTAGCTTGTAGGGTCTCTATGAGTCAGCTTCAACACAATGATAATGAGTTTGCTTTGGAATTTTGGGATAGAATAGGAGAAATATGTGCAACAAAGTTTAAACTTATTTTAAATGTTCAGTGGTATTGCTCAGAGAGAGATTCTTGGAACCCACAAGACTGTTGTCCTTAGGCACCTTCAGATCTGGAACTGAACTCACTCCCTTGGCTCAATCTTCAGCCAAACAATAGGTAGATCTATAAGGTAAAAAGTAACACTAATCAACTCTTTGAATCAAAAGGATATAATTTATTCAAAGATAAAGTTCAGAAGGGTCAGGAAAGAAGGGGGAATGGAAACAGGAAATACAAGGAGGAAGTGCGATAAGTGATATTACGTTGAGCAGATTGCAGTCAATATCATGAAGCAAAATATGTGTGAACTGTCAAATGGAAAACAGATGTATTCTGTAAACCTTCATCCAACTCACAATAAAGAGATTTTTTTTCAGCCTTGGAAACCTATGAGGCAATACTATTCTGTCCTATAGGGTACCACTGAGTTGAAATCAACCCAGTGGCAATGGGATATTGAAGCTGATGCTTTCTGCCGATTCTAAAAAATAGGGTTATTAGCAATTATTGTGGAAATAGCATGAATGAGACTATGTAAATGGGGTTGGTTACAGATAAATTCTTGTAAATGTTAAAGGATAAGTGATTGAGGATGGACTTGCCCAAAAAGAGAAAATTATTGCAAGATTTTGTTCCAGGGATAAAATAAAAATAGGTTTCCTGTGGGTAAGACTTAAGCCTATAGATATGGAATTTAAGGAACTGGTATTCCATGATGGTCACCTTCCCGACACAATCACTCAAGACAAAAAGTGGGTGTATAAACAAATGTGGTGAAGAAAGCTTATGGAACCTAGCTATCAAAAGATAAAGAGTCTAGGGTTTTAAAGACTAGAAGGTTCACAAGTGGCCATCTAACTCAGAAGCAATAAAGCGCACATGAAAGAAGCACACCAGCCTGTGTGATCACAAGATGTAGAAGGGATCAGGTATCAGGCATCAAAGAACAAAAAAATCATATCATTGTGAATGAGGGGGGGTACAGTTAGGGGATCCAAGATCTATCTGTAGGCAACTGGACAACCCCTTACAGAAGGG